>NC_090749.1:1833494-1842631 GCF_036898095.1 Palaemon carinicauda
CGTCTCTGTGCGTTTTCCCATGGTAGACTCACTTTGATCACTATACTACAGCTGTACCCATCACTAGTATGACCCCATCTAGAAAACGGAGTCCAATTCTGGGCTCTCAGTATTCAGAAGAGGCCATATTGGATTTTTTATTGAATTTTTTTTCTATATTAGGCCTACTTATCGTGAATCGAACGCTGTTTCTCTCGTTTTGTGAGCCTAAAAACTTTACTATTTAATAAGAGAGAGAGAGAGAGAGAGAGAGAGAGAGAGAGAGAGAGAGAGAGAGAGAGAATACAGGAATCAGATCTTGCCTCTACTGGAACACCTCATTTCTCTTTTCTTAATTTTTCCCTTGGCACTGAAACGTTTCATCGCTCTGGGCAAAACAGCGTCATTCATTTCCCTTCTTATTTTACTTCCCTCAAGACTGGAAACGATAAGGAACTCAGGTTACTCTCCCCTCACGTTTAGAAAGAAATTTCTTCACTTATAGACAAAACAACGAACACACCGAAATTTCTTGAGGATATTCTACGTTTTAATCGCCTTTACCAGTATCTTTTGTTAAAACCGAAATGTACTTAAGTTTTCCTTTAGGGAAGAACTAGCCCCAAGAGAGAGGAGAGAGAGAGAGAGAGAGAGAGAGAGAGAGAGAGAGGAGAGAGAGAGAGAGAGAGAGAGAGAGAGAGAGAGAGAGAGTACAGGAAACACATTTTGACCTTACTGGAACACCTCATTTCTCTTTTCTGAAAATTTTCCCTTTTCCTTAAAATGTTTTCTTCACTTTGTGCAAAACTACACCTTTATCCTTCTTATTTATTAGGTTACTGTCCTTTCTTTTCTTATAAAGGAGTTTTTTTTGCTTTATGCCAAAATATAAAGACTACACCGAAATTCTATGAGAGTATTCTACGTTTTAGTCGTCTTTTCCATTATCTTTTCTTAATATAGAATTGTTCTTCAGTTTTCTTTTAGCCAATGCATTGAAGGGAAGGATGAAAGTGAGACCGTTGTTAATGATTAAGATGTGAGAGTAAGAAAGGGCTTTATATACATCCTCTTTGCTCGATGCTGATTATTTCCCATTGGCGTTTTTCCTGTTTTTTTTCATTCCTCGTTTATCCTATATGAAAGTTTGCACATATTAGATATAAATGATTCCATTAATGATAACATTAATCTGGTTTAATTTACCCTGACAATAGAGAGCATTACCTTTCTTATGGTATCATTATGTCACTTAATAGAACAATATTAATTCTAGTTTCCCATCGTTCGAAAGAATTAAATTCCCCATATTACCCAGAGACAGCCGGGCATATTGGATATGCATATACCCATCTATTGAGTATCCGTATTCCCCTCGGCCCTATATCGACAAACTCTCCCAGTGACAGCTCTTGCAATATTGACCAGATCGATCAATAGTTAATTTCAGAGCAACGTTGCCAATACTGAAGGCAGTTCTTCTCCATTGTAATGAATGAGGCAATGTGTGGATGGAGGACAAGACCTGTTTGAGAGTTTCGACGAAGGTCAGGTAATGACTTCCAGAGTTGTCAGTCACGTGACTTGTGACCTTGACTTTGGTTAGTTGTGTCTTTGTCAGGGTTGGGAAATTATCATTGATTCTGTTGATACTAATTGAGTTTGTGGTGGGATCTGGGGAATATGTTCTGTTCACGAGGAAACCTTTGAAGAGTTTTTCAGCTGATTTATTCTCTGTCTGTTTGTTATTTTCATCTTATTTTTCTTCCCTCTTTTTCAATGTCCTATTATGCTATCCCGCATTAATTTTCTGCTTAATAAACATTTATGCAGTTCTTCAATACGGTAAAGTTATAGTGAATAACTCATGGTGAGATGAAAATACTATAAGTATATAAATCAAGAAGTTAATTAAGAGACAAATAAATGATTAAAATTGTAAAATTATAGTATGAAATAAATATCATAATAACTTATATGAAAATTAAACTTAAATGAATTATATGAGTTGCAATTAGATGATATGTGTTTTCATCAATGTCAGGAGCTAAATCTACTTTCCACAACTTTTGCTCCAAAGACTAAAGCAAAAAGATTTTCTTTATCACAAATTAAGACATTTTTGGTTGTAAAAAGCTCACACACATGTATTAACAAAAGGAAATTATCAAAACATCTTGATTACAGAATTTCTGCAATCAAGATGTTTTGATAATTGGGTTATGAAACTTGAGGAAATTTAGAGAAAACTTTCTTTTGGAAAAGTTTTATTTCTGATGCAAAAGTCATTAGACTAGAAAACATAAACTTTCGACTTGCATCATTGCAACGCAACGAGCCCCTGATTTTGACAATGAGCTTAAATTGTCTTCATCAACACCATTTTTCCAGAAGCAAAAAAATTTAATTTACATATTTCTAATGGATTCAAGAGTGAATGTTACTCAGGATAAGAATAAAAGAAAGCTCAAGGGGGTAATATCATTTTTGTTACTTTATTCAGAATATGTATCTTCAACCCTTCATTATTTTTATTATTAATAATATCATTACTATCATTATAATGGAAAAAGAGAATTATTGGATGAACAGGGCTGAAGATTCGAAACCCTTAGGAAAGCAGACATGACTTCGATCTCTGGACCAATACGCAGGAAATGTTATAAATTGTAAGATTGTGAATGTATATTTCATAATAAAAGAGAAAAAAAAATATGCAGGAAAGGATCCCATCTAACATTAGGCCACAAAGGCTATTCACATTCTGTTTTTGAGCATCATTCCTGTTGAACATTTCATTATTTTCAATCAGCTTCGGAAATGTTAACTTTGTGAATTAGGCTGCAGAGAAAACCTAACATTTATCCGGGCTACAGATCTATTGGAATGGCATACAAAAAATCCCTCAATCCGCATGTCAGGGTATCATTGGTTTAGGTCAAAGGAATTGGCAACAGAACAGTTAATTGTGTGTGTTTTTTATTTTTTTTTTTATTTGTGTTTTAGAAGTATTCAGACCAATGAAACACGTTCGTTATGAAGCACAATATTAAACTTGCAATCGAGTAAAATCTATATGTAAAAAAGATGACGTTCACACAAGCACCAGGCCTTAGAGGAGCAGATGTTACTAAATGTTAAAGTATATACTGTACCAACAGTTTTTGACTCAAGTATTATTATCATCTTCGATAAAAATCCTTATTTTCTACTCACCGCAGATCATATCTTTCTTGTCACGAGTTGATTATCAGTCTCTCTTTCTCTCTCTCTCTCTCTCTCTCTCTCTCTCTCTCTCTCTCTCTCTCTCTCTCTCTCTCTCTCTCTCTCAGCAGAGTCTAAGGGTAGGCCACTAAATTGGGAGTTCAACTTCCCAAGGGTAGGCCACTGAATTAGAAGTTTAACTTCCCAAGGGTAGGCCACTGAATTAGGAGTTCAACTTCCCAAGGGTAGGCCACTGAATTAGAAGTTTAACTTCATCTCCATAATATTATGATCTATCTCCTTGACCCAAGTAATGGCGCATCCCTACCGCCAGGGATGATGCAGAAATATAGTTATCCCTTATAATGAACCTTAGTTAACACTGCATCCAGTCCTTGGCAAGAAAGCTTTTGGGCATTTACTTATCTTTATAATCATCTTACCAAGATAGAGGAGATATTTTAGTATATCTCAAGAAAAGGGACCTATGATGACAGTGTTTTTGTCATCTGTCTAAAGCATATTTGCAAATCATCATTTTTGAGTAGAGCAAATGAAAATATATTAACTCTCTCTCTCTCTCTCTCTCTCTCTCTCTCTCTCTCTCTCTCTCTCTCTCTCTCTCTCTCTCTCTCTCTCTACTCAATCCCCTAATACATAATACAGTGGCAAGACCGAGTAAATGACTTCCTTGTGGACCTCTTGCTTCCTTTTACTGTTAGCTTTAAGACTTTCCCATTTCACCGGGAATGTTCTCAGATGTGACCGACACCTTCGGCAATGGTATTCTTTTTATGCCAAAATATTTCTTTTTTCTATTCTTTTATTTCTTTACCTGTAATGTTAGTGTTCAGCTTCTGTTTTATTAAACGTGAACAAGGTGTTGTTATCTTCCTCTATCCATGCCTAGCATGATTCTTTTCCTTATGAGCCTTTTCCATTAAATATTCATAGAGTATAATAGGTGCCCACAAACTTTGAGTATCTTCCCCCGGCTAGCCTTTCCTGTAACGACTAAATTTATACGGCTTTTAATGTCATTAACGAAATTTTGATCGATAAACCTTGTCATTTAAAAGTAAGCCATTCAGTTAATAAAATTTTCCTCCAAGAATACCTATCAACTGTCAATCTTCCTAGAACCTTTGTTATCATCCATCCAAAGCAAATTGATTTCAGTGATTGCTCTTCGACAATTGTGAGAATCCTTTCCACCATGCTACCAGTGCTTCTTAGCAGTAGTCCGACAGCTTTTTAACAATTATTTTCTACACTTAAGTCCAATGATAATTAAGAAAAGAACATTTGAGAACTTTAGCTTCACATTCTAGTATAGGTTAGAGTTCATATTAGTTATATATAAAGACGACATTTGGCTTTTAAGACTCCATTTTGGAACCTGTAAAGAAGGAATGTGACAGTTACATCATATCTCTCTCTCTCTCTCTCTCTCTCTCTCTCTCTCTCTCTCTCTCTCTCTCTCTCTCTCTGTCTTTCCTACCTTATATATCTCTCTCTCCATCTCTCTCTGTCTCTCTCTCTCTCTCTCTTTCTCTCTCTCTCTCTGCCTGTCTTACCTTATCCATCTCTCTCTCTCTCTCTCTCTCTCTCTCTCTCTCTCTCTCTCTCTCTCTCTCTCTCTCTGCCTTTCCTACCTAATATCTCTCTCTCTCTCTCTCTCTCTCTGCCTTTCCTACCTAATATCTCTCTCTCTCTCTCTCTCTCTCTCTCTCTCTCTCTCTCTCTCTCTCTCTCTCTCTCTCTCTCTCTCTCTGTCAGACACTCTTATTTCCCCATGTATTTATTTAGAATAAGTCTTTCTCCACGTTGCGTGGTATTAACTTTCCAAGTTAGTGTAAATGAAAGGAATAAATTGTATAGTCTCATCATGCAATGGAAGAAGAGGTTATCCAGGGAAAGGATAAGTTTCTGCCACCATTACTCACGAGAAAGTATTTGGGATGTTCATAAAGGTTTCATAGCTGTCCTTCACAACACCACGGTATAATCTTTTTCCGAGCTCATATAAGAGTCCGTCATTTCTGATATTCGAATGCAGTGTTTGTTTACAGAACTATATGGATTCTGGTTCTGCTATTGTTTTTGTCCTCTTGATTGCTGTAGATTTACTTCTTTGTCTGCATTCTTTCCCACCTTTATGTGGGGTCGATGTTTCTGGTCAGCTTTCTCCATCTATCTATCCCACACTTCATCACCGGTTAATCCCTTTGAGTGAAGGTCATCCTTGCTACAGTCCATCCCCCTTCGCTTTGGTCTCCCTCTCCTTCTCGTTCCCTTTACCTCCATTTATATCACTCTCCTCCCAATATACTGTTCATATTTTCTCATGACATGACCATACCACCTCAGTCTACTTTCTTGGATCTTATCTGATAGTTTTCTAACTCTTGTGGTACCCATAATTACCTCATTCCGTATCTTATCTCTTCTTGTCACCCCACATATCCATCTCAACATTCTCATCTCTACTACATCGAGCTTCTCTTCTGTCTTCTTCATTGCCCACGTCTCCACTCCATACATCATTGCCGGTCTCACAACTGTCCTCTGTACTTTACCTTTCAACTTAACACCTATTTTCCTGTCGCATAGTACTCCACACACTTTTTTCCAATTCTTCCATCCTGCTTGTATTCTGAGGTTTATTTCTGCCCCCAGATCACCATCCTTTGCAACTGTTGATCCTAAATACTTGAAATTCTCAACTCTTTTTAATCTATCTCCTTGTAAACTAACTCCCCCATTCTCCCTATTTTTCAATCTCAAATACTCTGTCTTTTGTCTGCTGATCTTCAATCCTGTATTTTCCACTTCTCTTCTAGACTCCTCCAGTTTCTCTTCTACTACCTCTCACCTAGTGCTACACAGTATAACATCATCAGCAAAATGCATGCACTAAGGAGACTGATCTCTAGTACCTTGTGTTACTACATCCATGACCAGATCAAATGTAGTCCAGATGTAGTCCCACATTTACTGGGAAACTTTCTGTTAGGCCTAAACTGTTTCTTAACATTTGCTTCTGCCCTATCATACATATCTTGGGTGGTTCTTATGTATTTCTCAGGGACTCCCTTTTCTCTCATACATCTCCACAGCTCCTGACGTGGTACTCGATCGTATGCCCTCTCCAGGTCAATAAAGACCATATGTAATCCTTTCTGTTTCTCCCGATATTTTTCTATCCTCTGCCTTAAAGCAAATATTGCATATACATTCCCTCTTCCAGGCATTACTCCAAATTGTTCTTCACCAATTGTTGTTTCATCTCTGAGTCTCTTCTTAATGATCTTCTCCCATATCTTCATAGTAAGGCTTATAAACTTTATGCCTCTGTAGTTGCCACATTCATGGATGGCTCCCTTCCCCTTATAGATGGGGTTGAATAGGCTTCCTCTCCATTCCTCTGGCATTCGAATATTAGAAATGACAGACTATTAGATGACCTCGGAAATAGATTATACCGTGAAGATTATGTTGTGAAGGAGAACTATGAAACCTTAAAGACATCCCAAATACTTTCTCGTGAGTAATGGTGGCAGAAACTTAACCTTATCTTGGATAACCTTGCTCTGGATTTACATTACCTTCATTATTCCTATTTATACTAATAGTAGTAGTAATATTATTATTGTAAAAATATTTATGCTAAGGCTATGAAAAAATTACCAAAGTACCAGGAACAAGGTAACTGGTCACAATTTTACGAAAATATTTAGTGTTGTATTAAAAAAAAAAAAATATGAATGTCAAATTATAAACGAGTTTCAGTCTATTTACTCCATCCTCCCTTTTCTTCTTCTGATTCATTCCGGGACAACAACACTTCACACAATTTGGTTTTGATCTTGTGACAAAATAAAGATTTTTATCCATAAGCTGCCCAAAAATGTGTCATTGGCTTCCAACCTTTTCGTTTACTTTGTTCTGAAACATAGTTTCTCTGTTCCTACCAAATTTCATGGTAATATCTACAATTGAAAAGACACAGCTATCATGTAGCCTTCTTAAGTATGCTGTTAAATGTAGCAATATTACATTGAACTGCGTGATAGTGAGCGACATCAACGAGGGACAATGCCGATCTCATAAAGAATATCCGTCCTGAGTTGCAAATATCTATAGTCAATTCTTTTTAGTGAGGCAGACTTGCAACGACTCACAGGGGTGCCCTTCTAGCTCGGAAAAGTTTCCTGTTCCGCTGATTGGTTGGACAAGATAATTCTAACCAATCAGATAGCAGGAAATTTTCCCGAGCTAAAAGGGCACCTCTGCGAGTCAGTTCAAATGCGCCTTATTAAAGAAAGTTGAGTATAGTTATTATTATTATTATTATTATTAATATCCTTTTTATGAATATATTAGGTTTTTATGGTGTTTCTTCATTAGTAGTCAATTGGATGCTTTGTATACCGCGAAATAGACCTTCCCTGATAAAAGACTTTTGATCCAATAAACAATAATAGTTTTGTAATGTGTTGCAACAATATTCTTCAGAACTAATCTGTGAATTCTCACTTGGGAAACAAAAGTTTATTTCATTTAAAAAGAAAATGTTCAAAACATATTTAGTATACAGTACTATTTTCTAATGCTACTCACTCGCTATATTATCCGTGTTATAACATTTCATTTTGGATGTATATTATATTTTATTCAATAAGCACAAACGGTAAAGGATTATGTACCGACTCCTTCCACCTTCTTTCCCTTTCCTTTTCCCTTCCCTATTTTTTCCCTCAGACAAAATAGAATTTTCCCACTCGTTCAATTCCCTGAAGCGTCAGCCATTGAAGGGAACCATTTTTGTTCATAACTGCGAATTACGAAATCAAACTTGGTAGGTTCGTCTCCTTTCTCAACACACTTTTTTAAGCAAAATGCAATTGAACGATATATTGTAAAAGAATAAAGGACAAGCCTTTATATTTCCCTATCTGAAGAACTTCCATCGTTCACAAAGGTGCCAATCGTAGAAATAGATATTCTTTTTTTTTATTTCACGTCCAAAAGATCGAAGGAAAAGAAGCGTATTTCCTCCTTTTCTATTCCTCTGATTCTCTCAATATTTGTCGATCAACTTCAAGAGGCCTTGCACACAAACACTGTCTTCCCAGGGAGTCTTTCTTTCTTTCTATCTTTCTTTCTTACTTTCTTTTTTCCTTTCATGATATGCCTTTGAAGTCAACAGGTTCTTCTGTTTACAGTTTTATGACTCATGGAGAAAATAGAGCGAGAAATTTGTGAAATCTCGTGGATTCGAAAATCTATATTTGCTTCTAATTTACTCTGTTTTCGTCAATCATTTATTATTATTATTATTATTATTATTATTATTATTATTATTATTATTATTATTATTATTATTATTATTATTATTATTATTATTATTCCTACATAGTAACAAGTGTTTAAAAAAGAGTAGTCCTGTCAGTGAAAGACATGAAACATCTCGTCCCTAACTCTAGGTGTTAAGTGAATGACTAAGATTTCATTCAATGATGATTCTTGCTTCAATCATTAAAAGTCAGGTTCATCTAATATTGATTGTGATGTTAAGGAAACTAATGATGTTACGATTTGATGATCAATAACTCAGATGTTATCTGCTATCAAAATGTTTCCTTTCTTTTTCAAGACGTTTGTCAACATCGTTCATGTTTTGCAAGAGAGATTGGAAAGTGTTTCGCTTTTATTTTCGTTGAGCAAGCGATGGAGAGACAAAGGGTTCGAAATATTTATTTGTCGGCTCTTTTATAATACATTTTATCTGTGTTTATGCTTCCTAAATATAACCAATTGGAATTTCATTAAACATTCGGTATTTCGGTTGAGCACAAGAGAGAGAGAGAGAGAGAGAGAGAGAGAGAGAGAGAGAGAGAGAGAGAGAGAGAGAGAGGGCAGTTGAAACAACAGAGAATCAAGTAAGCAAA
>NC_090749.1:1843131-1850631 GCF_036898095.1 Palaemon carinicauda
CACTTACTACCTCCCATCCACCGCAGTTTTGCTACTACCACTTCAGATTCAGGGCAACCGCGAAGAAATGTGCCAAAGATTATCAGTGGCCAAAAAACGTGTAAGTAGGCACTCGCTCATGGCGGTGGCCTCCCGTGTTTCTAATCTTTTCTTTTTACAGGATGCAGGAACGGGCGTGCGATTTTTGGTAGACACGGGTGCTTGTCGTTCTCTTTTGCCAAGGAAACTCTTCAAGGCACGACGTAGTGTGTCTACATCTGCCGACGTCCGTTTGGTAGCTGCCAACGGATCTGCGATACCCACCTACGGTTAGAAGAACCTCACATTATCGTTCAGAAACGGTAAATTCAATTGGAAGTTTCTCCTTGCTGATGTCACATTGCCAATCCTCTGTGCGGATTTCCTCTCTCATTTCCACCTTCTGGTCGATGTCGCCCACCGACGATTGGTCAACGCAGACTCGTATTTGTCGACACCTCTTCAACCCGCCCCCTCTAACCTCGCTCTTCACATCAGCACACCCACGGATGCCTACGCCCACCTCCTCACGTCGTACCCGGAAGTTTTCCGTCCAGAACTTTGCCAAACTCCCACGGTTCCTGCCAAGCAAGGTATTTATCACCATATCGGGACGACGGGACCCCCAGTCTTCACAAAATTCAGACGTCTGGCACCGGAACGATTGGCAGCCGCCAAACAGACGTTCACCAAAATGGAGGAAATAGGCCTTTGCCAAAAGGCCTCCAGCCCATGGTCGTCACCCTTACACATCGTTCTGAAGGAAGACGGCTCCCTCCGTCCGTGCGTGGATTACAGGCGTGACCTCCTACCTGCACAAAGCGAAGGTTTTCTCTATGCTCGACCTCCTGAAGGGGTATTATCAGGTGCCTATGAACCCAGAAGACATCCCCAAGACCGCCATCACCACTCCGTTTTGTACATACACCTTCAATTACTCCTGTTTTGGCCTTCGTAATGCTGGGGCCACGTTTCAACGTCTCATGGATGGCATCTTAGGGGACCTCCCTTTCTGTGTATGTTATGTGGATGACATACTTTTGTTCTCCTCCTCAAAAGAGGAACACCTCCGTCACCTGCGCTTCCTGCTCGACCGCCTGCAACAAAACGGCCTTGTAGTCCGGTACGACAAGTGTACCTGTAGCGCCAACAAAGAGTTGTTCTTAGGGCACCGCATCACTCCTGAAGGAGTCCATCCCCTCCCTGAGAAGGTAGCAGCCGTTCAGAGCTTTCCCGCGCCCTCGACCGTCAAAGCTCTGCAGGAATTCTTGGGCATGATCAACTATTATCACCGTTTTTTGCCAGCCATTGCCGCCACTCTTGCTCCCCTCTACGCCTCCCTCAAGGGCAAGCCAAAGGACCTGAAGTGTGGTCCCCTTCAAGAAGCAGCCTTCTGCAATGCAAATAAGGCCCTATCAACTGCTGCGGCTCTACTTTTCCTATCCCACATGCCCCTCTCCTTCTCTCCACCGATGCCAGCGACATCGCTATTGGTGCAGTACTCGAGCAGGTGGTCAACGGCTCGCCCCGCCCATTGGCCTTCTTCAGCAAAAAACTGTCCATTGCAGAATCGGGTTATTTTACCTTTGATCGAGAATTGTTGGCGGTGCACTTGGCTGTCCGTCACTTTCACCATTTCTTAGAAGGTACGCCCTTCGTCATTCGCACAGACCACATGCCTCTGGTGCACACCTTCACTCGACAGTCAGTCAGACGCCTGGTCCGCCCGTCAATGCCGACATCTCTCCGTCGTGGCTGAATACAATTACACCCTTCAATACGTTCCTGGGAAAATGAATCCCGTTGTCGATGCCCTGTCAAGAAACACGTTGGCTGCCATTCAACTGGGATTGGATTACAACGACCTGGCTGAAGCCCAACGACAGGATCCAACACCACCCTCCTCTGTGACGTCAGTACTGGTAGACCGCGACCTATGATTCCTGCTCCCATGCGACGGCAGGTGTTTGATTTCATTCACAGCCTTTCACATCCCTCGTGCCGCTCTACTGCACAACTGCTGAAGGCAAAGTTCATTTGGCACGGCATTTCTAGGGATGCTAAGGATTGGGTACGCGCATGTACTTCTTGGCAAACTTCCGAAGTACATCGACACACGGATTCAGGAGCGGGCACCTCTCCTCAACTTCAGCGTCGTTTCGCACACATTCACGTTGACGTTGTAGGCCCCCTACCCACATCACAAGGACATCGTTACCGGTTTACCGTCATCGACCGCTACACTCGTTGGCCTGAAGCCATTCCCATGGAAACTGCAACGTCCGCCTCATATACATCTGCCTTACTCTCTGCATGGATTTCAAGATTTGGTATCCCTGAGCATATTACTTCTGACAGGGGAACCACTTTCACCTCTCAATTGTGGACATCATTAGCGAATCTCCTGGGCATCACCCTACATCAGACAACGGTCTACAACCCCGCTGCCAATGGAATGGTTGAACGTTTTCATCGCACCCTCAAAGCAGCTTTGATGTCCCGCTGCAAGGATTGCAACTGGTTTACTCAGCTTCCCTGGGTCCTCCTTTGACTAAGGACCACTCCTAAAGACGCCCTCGACGTCTCGGCAGCTGAAATGGTGTATGGCGACCCGTTGGTCGTCCCTGCCGAATTTTTTCCTTCTACAACCTCCTCTAACGATCTCCAGCGCATACGTCACGTCGTGGGAAAATTCACACCTGGCCTCCAGACTTACAAGCCCCCAGCGAAGCATCACATACCAACGGACTTGCACTCTTGCACTCTTCCTGCGCAACAACACTAGCAAGCCACCGCTAACGCCCCCTTACACGGGCCCTTTCCTTGTGATCCGACGCAGTCCGAAAGCATTCCTACTAAACATTCGTGGCAAAGAAGACTGGGTCTCCATTGATCGTCTAAAACCTGCTTATCTTCTGCCAGATGACCCGCCTACAGTTCGCCTCTCTAGATCAGGGTGCCCTATTTAACATGTACAGTATGTGATTTTTAGGGGGGGAGCCATGTACCAACCGTGTGTCACACGATCGTACATAAATTATTTTGTATATATTATGCTTGTATACACGCTCTCCCCTCGCACTAAAATGAACCTGAATAATCATGTCTCCGGTTTTCCTCTGTAACATTGTCTGTCTTGTTAACATGAAAATGCCTGTTGCCTTGAGGTTTTGTATACAAAGGAGAGTGTTCTATAATAAACTCACTCAGTTGATTGTTTCCTGCCTTTGAGTCGCAACCTTTCTCTCGGCCCATCACACTCTTCATCTTGTGTTGTTAAAGTTTTTATAGTTTTTATAGGAAATATTTATTTTAATGTTGTTACTGTTCTTGAGTTATCCTATTTCCTTGTTTCCTTACCTCACTGGGCTATTTTCCTGTTGGAGCCCCTTGGCTTACAGCATCTTACTTTTCCAGCTATATTAAATTAAATTTTTCATAATGAGGCACATTTGCACTGACCCGCAGCGGTGCCCATTTAGCTCGGAAAAGTTTCCTGCTCTCTGATTGGTTAGAATTATCTTGGCCAACCAATCAGCGATCAAGAAACTTTTTCGACCTAAAAAGGCACCCTTGCAAGTCAGTGCAAATCTACCTCACTAAAAAGAATTGACTATAGGGTTGTAGCTTAGAATTTAATAATGATAATACTAACGGTGCCATATAAGGGTTAGAGAGCTGTTCCCCTACACCCTGTTTTTATATTACACAAAGGACTACAGCACTCTGAGAAGTATAGTATATGGCAACATTGCATCAAATAAAGCTACAGAATCATGTTATATTTCAACTATTGCAGGAGGAAATGTTTCATGGCCTTATATCTACTGGAAACTGATTAATCAAAATCACAGAAGAGAGGTGGGTAGGTAAAAATGTATCTTTTTAATAATTGCGACATTCATTTTCATTTCATACAATTGAAATGTAGAATGAAGATTGACATATTTGGTGGTGATTTTGACTGACCAAATGAAATTATCCATATATAGAGGAGATTAGGATTATTTGCTGTGACAGTCCAGTCAGGCATAAAATTACTTTTTATCTGTTTCTGTCAAATTGACGTCAGTGTATTCATTTGTTTTGGCATCCATAGACGAGTTTATGAAAGGTTCATTGCTATGCGCAACTTGTGTGTATAAATTGAGCAAGATGGAAGTTTACATTTCCAGGAATTTTCCTAAAATTTTGCGCATTTCCGAAGTGTTTTCAAGAAATTAAATATTGTTTTAATTGTTTTTATTTCTATGTAGCATACAGTAATTAAGTGGGGCTTCTTTTGTCATTTAATGGGAGAGGCTTTACTAAGGCTTTCAGTAACAGAAAGTATTCTGGAATTTTTTCCTTTTAGTGTTAATAAAATATATTTGGATCTTATTACTTCTCACACTTGAAGATGTTAAATAATCTCTTTATCTATTGACTAAAAATAGAGGTGGCTACTTTCCTATAAAACTCTTTAAGCTTATTTTTGCCGACATTTATATCTATCTAATATATAAAGAAAAGAAAATTAAAGTCAAAGCCAGAAGTTCTTTTCCCAATAATCTCCACTTGATATTTCTCATTAACCTTAAAAAAACTGGAGGGTAAATTTTGAGCCTCTTCCTTACCTGAACCAATTATGAAGGTTTGAAGTTTAGAGAAGATTTTGAAAGGTCATTAAACTTCAACTGTGTATTACGATAACTCTAGGGGACAATGTCTTTTCCTATTCCGTCCTAAATATTTCCATGTTGCTATATATATATATATATATATATATATATATATATATATATATATATATATATATATATATATATATATATATATATATATATATATATACATACATATATATGATAAATTTTGCACATTTAGAAGTGTTTTTCATATTCAAATAAACCATATATTTCGAGACATTAATGCCTAGATTCTCTCACCGACCTCGGGATCAGAGCCCCAGATGAAACCAATGTTCAAAGACAATAGCTTCTGACCAGCCAGGAATCGAACCCTGGTCCAAGAAACTTGTAACAACAATGACTTACCACTTACCCAAGAAGAAAGCTAAGTGGCTAAACGGTAAATCACGGTTGTTACAAGTTTCCTGGACCAGGGTTCGATTCCTGGCTGGTCAGAAGCTATTGTCTTTGAGGTGTTTCATTTGGGGTTCTGATCCCAAGGTCGGTACGAGAATCCAAGCATTAATGTATCGAAATATATGGCTTTTTTGGGATATACACAACTATATATATATATATATTATATATATATATAGCAGAAAGGCGAAGGAAAGCAGATACTTCAGCATTTGGACAGTTTATTGGCTAAGCTTTCGGGAACAACATTTCCCATCAACGGAGCTAAAAAGTGAATGTAAAACACAGGTCAATAGTTAATGAAACTTCTGTTTAAAAAGCAAGAATTATAATAAATACATCGAAATACTTAAAAAATGAAGTGGATGAAATATACTTAAAAAATTATAAATTAAACCATATAAATAAAATTAAAAATTAAAACGTTAAAACATTAAATGAATGATATAGTAAAAGAGCAATATCGAAATCAGAACAAATACACAGAAAACTTTAAAGAAGAATTCACAAAACATCATAGATATGGGAATCAAAATAAGAATACACAGAAATAACCTGGAATAAAAGAAAAAAAAAACAGACAAAATAAAATAAACTCTGGATAAGAAAGAAACACACCTAGTATGGAAAAAAAATCCAAGACTGAGACAATGGAAGGACGGGGAGGTTTAGACGTTAGAGCATGAAAGTAATGGTTTGAAGATTAATTGGTGAAAGTCGTTAGGCAATATGTAAAGGAACAGAGGTTGTTGAGTGATTAAGAGTAGGGGATAGCTGTTTAATGAAAAGAGATTCTAGGGTAGGTAGAGAATAGCTATTGGGGGATTGGGCTAGAATTTTGAAATTAGAATAGTTAATTAATTGCTTGCATTCTTGAGCGTGATTACGTATGGAAGAAAATTCTTTTTTATTTAAATACAACCTGTACGGTGACTGACTCCTCTATGAGAGTCAATGCGGATCCTCAAGAGACGGTTGGAACAACCAATATAGGTTCCTAAATTACATTTAGGACAATTGTATAAGTAAACAATTGAGGACCGCATCAAATCTGGTAGAGTGTCTTTGAAAGTGAACATGCTGCCTATGGATAGTGGATTTTTGAATACAAACTTAAAATTAACATATGGATACAAATTGGAAAGATCTTTCTCAAGTTTACATTTAACATTTTTATAGTTATAAATAAATGGTAGAGACACATACATTTGCTTTTTTGGTACGTTTAGTACGGTGGCTTTCGGAGTAAAAATGTTATCTAAAAACTGTTTTGTAAATTTATCAAATACGTTACATGGATAACAGTTCCTAATAAAATACGATTTTAAAAATTTTATTTCCTCGTGGAATCTACCCCAATCTGAAGAAAGATTAAAAGCTCTATAAATTAATGTTTTACATGAGTTTACTTTAAATGAAATCGGACAGTGACTAAAAAAGTTTAACCCAAGTCCTGTAAAAGTTTGTTTTCTAAAAATGCCAGTACTAAATGCACCATTACAACGTGAAATCTTAATATCTAAAAAGGAAAGTTGATCATTATGTTCGGAGTCCAAAGTGAACTTAATATTTGAATGAAATGAGTTTATGTACTCTAAAAACAAAGTGGCATGGTGTCTATCTCTAAAAAGAACAAATGTATCATCGACATAACGTCTATAAAATAGGGGTTTAAAGGACACAGGGCACTGATCAAAGAACAACTTTTCTAGGTGGCACATAAATATATTTGCAAAGGTAGGGCCCAAGGGAGAACCCATTGCCATACCATCGACCTGTTTGTAAACTTTGTTATTGAAAATAAAGTAAGTTTCTGTTACGGCAAGTTCAAGTAATTTTCTAAAAGAGTTAACGTTAAAACCATGAAATGAGGAAGTCGGGTTGGGAAATAGTCTAGTTAAAATAATGTCTATTGTTTCTGTAACGTATTTGATAAATTTACAAAACAGTTTTTAGATAACATTTTTACTCCGAAAGCCACCGTACTAAACGTACCAAAAAGCAAATGTATGTGTCTCTACCATTTATTTATAACTATAAAAATGTTAAATGTAAACTGAGAAAGATCTTTCCAATTTGTATCCATATGTTAATTTTAAGTTTGTATTCAAAAATCCACTATCCATAGGCAGCATGTTCACTTTCAAAGACACTCTACCAGATTTGATGCGGTCCTCAATTGTTTACTTATACAATTGTCCTAAATGTAATTTAGGAACCTATATTGGTTGTTCCAACCGTCTCTTGAGGATCCGCATTGACTCTCATAGAGGAGTCAGTCACCGTACAGGTTGTATTTTAAATAAAAAAGAATTTTCTTCCATACGTAATCACGCTCAAGAATGCAAGCAATTAATTAACTATTCTAATTTCAAAATTCTAGCCCAATCCCCCA
>NC_090749.1:1858131-1872434 GCF_036898095.1 Palaemon carinicauda
ATAATAATAATAATAATAATAATAATAATAATAATAATAATAATAATAATAATAATAATAATTGAATGAATTAAATGGAGAATAGTTTTGTTTCTGTGTACATTCTTATAAGTTTTTGTTTTTACAACCATCTTCATTGTTTGTTATCTTTTTGTTATATATGTGTTTCTTTATTTGCCACTTGTTGGTTCTCCATCCATGAAGTGACATAAACAGTTGTTCAACAGACATAACTATACACTTACAAAAATTACATTTATTGCTATCTGATGCTTCTTCGTATTTGCAATTAGGAGTTAGCAGTCTGGGAGAAGTGACAACCATTTTAATAGGATGCAAAATACTTTTAAACCGAGAAAATCCTTATTTGATAGTACCTTGACCTGTCTTGGACCGTCGTTGCCTTGTTTCTATGGTTTCATCCAACCTCACATAAAGAAATTCAATAAGATTAATCAACAGAGATTAAAACCGTTGGTGTAAACAGAATGACATCCGGATGTCCAAACCTCTTTTGGAAATTCCCCTCTGATTGGTTTTGGTGATGTCCCTGATGGTGACATCGGCTCAGATGACTTCAAATGATTTTAATCTGGCATTGAAATATTAGGACATTGAATGGTCTGAGAAATTTTCATATCTGGATTTATGTGATTTTAATGTCATCCCTGGCCCTTTTCCTCTTAAACTTAATTCGGTTAAGAAAAATCTTGCCTACCAAGTTAATGGTTTTTGTGATCTGTTTATAATATCAAAGGAAGAGTAGGGACGTGGAGGTCAAAATAAAATATTTTTGGTCATAACATACGTTATTAATAAAGATATTTCTAAACATATCAAGTAAAACAAGCAAAAATGATTTACGAGGAAAAGATGATAAATAATAACAGAGATTCCAAGCCACAACACCAGACCTCAGAATATCACGTCATAATGTTTATAAATATATACGTATATATATATATATATATATATATATATAGAAAATTAATAAAGAATTTTATCGTTGTATATGAAAACCGTAACAGGCTTCCCTATCGCATTTAACACTCGTGTCAATAGATTGACTTTCAGATTTCAATCAAACACAAATTCCCCCTTTTTGTTTAGATGTATTCAGTGAATATTCTCGCTCAGCCTTATGACCTCGTCTGACCTGAAACATTTGAAGGTTAGAAGACTTTTTTTCTTCATTGATTTTGATCTTCGGTTTGTTCACTTGAAATTTGAACAACATCCTTCTGTTCATCCTTCTGTTCCTCCTTTTATTCAACAACAAAATAATCCATTTTAGAGCCTCCCTTGGCATGGGTGATGGTGACCTTGCCTTTCATTAGAAGAGACTAAGGTTCGATCCCTGCATGAGGTAGAAATTTATACACACTAGTGCGCGCGCGCGCGCACACACACACACACACACACACACACGATCAGATTAGACTGAAACGAACGAAAGAATGATTTCTTAGAAGTTTTTTTTTATTTATTATTTTTATAATCCTTTCAAATGTTAACTGATTGAGTAATTTATTTCTTTGTCTATCTAATATGCCATCTATTTATATATTCAAGAGAGAGAGAGAGAGAGAGAGAGAGAGAGAGAGAGATCATGCTCTGATACGATGTTCTATTAGGAAATGAAAGTGTATATTTCAAATATCCCGGTGCTAATATGATTAGTTCAATATATGTGACATACATTCAAGTGAGAATTGTGATGAACACGACATTTGAGGGAAGACTAAAAAAAGATGCTGTAGACACACATACTTATAGACTTACAACGTGTACTGTACAATACTGCTGCTTGGGTATGAATCTCAATTTGTATGATGAACAAGTATTATGAAAGCCTCCAAACAATACACACAGACACACACACACACACACACACACTCATATGAGCAATACGAAAGTTCTAGAAAAATAAGCGGAATTTTTTGACTATAATTCATCAAGACTCAGCGAAATTCCAACAACAACACCCACCTACTTCTCGTTCACTCTCTCGTCTCTCTGCCATTTTATTCTATTCCTTCATAATTACATCTAAAATCATTTCGCTCTATATATCTTATTAATGAATAAAACTCATGAATAAATGTATTAGATACATGTACTACTCATCTACATACGAAATTCCTTCAAATAAAAGTTATTGTCTGACAATATCTGACTTGTCTTTCTAAACAGATATTCTGATAAATACGGTCATTTATCAATATATAATTTGTCTGTCATCTTTTATCCAATTTACTCTTCATAAAAAAAAGATATTACACAAGAAATAAAGTTTGAATACAATTAGGCTGTAATATATCAACATTGAATATTCATTTAAAATTTGTAACATTATCATAATTTATGATTCACATTATCTAATTAATTATTCAAACATTTGATCTATAATACATTTTTTTTCATAATTCCTTTAAAGGTTGATTTTGCATCAAGAGACCTAAAATGCTTTTAGTACCTAATCATGCAGGATTTTCAGAAGCCATTAGATCTGGCTGTATTTTTATTGGTATCGGAGAAATAATTCCGACTATTTTCTTGTGTTTAATCAACTCTTGCATTGGAAAGTGGTCACTATAAGTAAACCACACACACACACACACACACACACACATATATATATATATATATATACATATATATATATATATATATATACATACATATATATATATATATATACACTGTATATGTATTTGTATATATATATATATATATATGCATATATATACTATATACATGCATTTATATATATATATATATATGCTATATATATATATATATACTATATACATGCATATATATATATATATATATACAGTATATATATATATATATATACTATATACATGCATATATATATATATATATATACAGTATATATATATATATATATATCCATTTTCTTCTGTGGATCCTATTTGCACAAAGGGTGAAACTGCAACCCTCCACTATCACTTCATTGTCCCCGTATACCCAAGAAAAAGGATTCATCTTCAGAGGTTATCTAAATTCACATCTTTCATTAATGGGATTTTTATTATCATTCCAAAAGGAACTTCTTAATATCTTGACTATTTGTTTTCCTTTATTATTATTATTATTATTATTATTATTATTATTATTATTATTATTATTATTATTATTATTATTATTATTATTTGGTTTGTCTAATCGATTTTAAGGAAGTGAGAAATCCTTGTTGCTGCCAATCATATTTGGTTTTATATCTTATTGCAGCAATATATAATTATTATATAATTGTTTTTTCTCCCTGGCCAACTACGCTCAATTCTCAGCTCTCCTTGCTCTTTGCGTAGGGAGAGAGGAAGTAATCATACCCTAATGAGAGGTGGTACACTGAAAGGTACACTCGGAAACTACAACTGCGTGTTGTAGTTAGGAAAGGGGTGGGGGTGGGAAGGGTTGAATCTGTGTGTATGCATATCTAACTAAATATTTAGAAACTTTTATTATCTGGGGGATGAGGTTATACGAGAGATTAATATACTGATCAGGAATAAGAAATTAAAAAAACTACGAGTTTTTCCAACAAATTAGGATGATTGCGGAAGCAGATGACCAGAGAGGAGAACAAAAAAAGAAAAACAGAAACCAACACAGGTAAACACACCAGGAAATCCATTAATAACTAATAATTGAAATGAATGAATACAGAAGCTGCGTTATTATTACAAAAAGGAATAGTAAAAGAGTCATTTCTCCCCATGAAGTCTAAAGAAGCGATGTCTGAAAAGGATATCGGAGTACTGTATGTTACAGCTACATATCCTGTAGCTTTGATTAAAAAAAAAAAGTAAATATTAATCCTACGTCTATTGAAAGGAATTAGTGAACTGAGCAGAAACAGGTATTATATCCCAGATATAGAATTAATGAATAAATGCTATGTAACGGACATTACTACAAGTTTCCTTTCCCAAAGGTAACAACCACCACTTCATGATTACTAGAATTTTCTATTTATTGTACATTTACATAACAATCTTCTTACCAACTCATTGCTGATCTGCTTCATTAACATTTATATTTGCATAATAAAAGAGATGTTATTGCATCAAACTTGTTATCTGAATTGTCTTAGTTAAAACAGTTTTCCCGAAACACTGATAAAAACTATTTATGACTAAGAGTGTTTTGTTTAATAGATCTGAGTATTTAAGGCATGAAAGTACTTTCTTTCTTTTCTCTTGAGAAGAAAAATCCTTGCTGGAAAGGTTGTATCTCTCTCTCTCTCTCTCTCTCTCTCTCTCTCTCTCTCTCTCTCCCTCGACAGCAAAACGGCTTTTCTTCCTAATGGAAACAAAAGTTATTCACTGAAGACTAATTCCAGTGTCATGTTGATAAAGATTGAGATTTTTTCAAGTTTCTAAAAGTCTTCGTTATTGATCTGATGAGAAATTGGCTGAAGTTAGTTGAGTTTTACGAAGCAAAGTTTGAAAGACGAGTTTTGGAGGAAGAAGAAGAGTCTGGTTCCTTCACCTGAGAAGACCTACGGATGATAGAGATGAGAGGGACTGGTGTTACATTACTTATTTGTGAAATACCAAACCTTTAAGTCTTCCATCTTTTGTTGTTTACATCTTTGCAGGAAAGGTTAATGTGGAAGCAGATGGATCAGTGGCTCTCAGTGTTGGTCTCCCTCTCAAGGTCTGATCTTTGTTAATGGGGAGGGAGGGGAGGGGAGGGAAATGGAGTGGAGGTGAGGGGAAGAGGAGGGGAGGGAAGTGGAGGGGATGAGGAGGGGAGGGAAGGGGAAGGGAACGGAGGAGGGTAAGGAAAGGGGGAGGGGAGGGAGGGGAGGGGGGAGTTGGATGGGATCGGAGGGGAGGAGAAGGTGGGGAGGGAAGGGGAGGAGGAGGAGGAGGATAGAGGGGAGGGGAAATGTGTCTGCATACCACACCCTCATGAGTGTGAAGAAGATAAAAAAGACAGTTAAGGTAAATAAAAGTTCCATTTAAACTATTGAAGAAAAATCTGTTATTGAAGCCGATGGATAAAAATAACCTCAGAAGATATTTCTTTAGTCATAGAGGGAAGGACAATACAGATGTGTTGGTGCTAAGCGTGCAGCTTCACTCTTTGTGCAAACACGATGGATGTATCAATCAAATGGAATACTTTTTGAAACCTCCCTTTGCAACATGAAGGGAATTTCTAAAAGAAACATAAACTTTTTCCATTGAATTTCCTTATTTCTTCCCATTGGATGTTTATTGCATCCATAAATATCCATTGATGTTAATCAAAGTTTGACGTCAGATGTCACTGAGATGTTCCCTCCCGTCAAAAGAAGACATCGCTGAGTGACATCCACTTGTAAACTATTCGGGACCCTTCGATTTATTATTTGACTTCCAAAAGGTAATCTCAATCAATCATTTCAAGTTTAGTTGATCTCTCTCTCTCTCTCTCTCTCTCTCTCCTCTCTCCTGGCCGGACGAACATCCAGAGACGATGAAGCAAAATCGAAGAAGAGGAATCAATCTGACGATATGAATAAAAGAGGAAGACAAAATTTACAAGATTTGTCATCAATCACGTATCGAATCAGTTTGGGAATTTGATGATATTATCCAGTGACTTATTTCTGTGTTTGTGTAACGCCACCCTTACCTTGAGATGCATCAGATTGTCTATAAGACATGTAAAGCACTTGCCTTATTTAGTTAGAGAGACGCGAGAAATAATCCCATAAAGATAACCGCGTAATGTAATTTGATAGATCTCCTCACTTACTTAGAAATAAGAATTCTCGGCATATCACTTTGTTCAATATTTTACCCGGAAAAAGATTCCTCTCCAAAATAAAGATGAAGATCTGACATTATTTCACCATGAAAAAAAGATCTTCGTCTGTTTATCGTCAACACTTAGATTAGCGAGTTAACCTTCAGGTTTCATTCATTCCAGAGAAAATGAAGGGAGCTTTGCAGTTTTGCCATTCTGTATTTTGCATTATATTGCTGTTGGGTTTGAAGGAAAGAGAGAGAGAGAGAGAGAGAGAGAGAGAGAGAGAGAGAGAGATGTTCTTACGTGTTTCCTTGGGGGAGGAAGAAGGTTAGTATTTTTTCACTCTGATAAACTTGATATACAACTTTTTGTTCTTTCTTATATATGAGGGGAAAATAACTTTAGTTTCGCAGGAAACACTGAATAATATAATACGAAATCGTAAATGTTAAATATTCCTTCAATTCTATGAAATGTTGTAGAGTTCTGGTGTAAAGTCAAAGGGATTTGGAAGTTCTGAATAACTGCATACATTATTAAACAGCTGTCAAATTCTGTTCCTTTTATATCTAAATAAACATTCCATTCATATTTAAAGAAGAGGTAGGAACTGTCAATTTATTTAAGAAATGTGTACTAAATCCAGACAATAATTCAAGTATTGTTTGTGAAAGAGTTTCTTTTCATTTTATTTTGTCAGGAAGAATCTTAACCTTAGGAAATCTAACATTTGAAATTTGTATTGATTTTGATTTTAATTTCCGCGAAATCTATATTTTTTCAACAGTTTCTATCCGGAGAATTTCAGCTGGTAATCTAATCTATCAAGAGCTCCCAATTTTAGTATTCCTTAGATCATAATTAAACTCCTTATTTTTACCTTCGTCTTTATTGAGAAAAAATTCAATATTCAAGACTTTTACGACTGTAATTATAAGATAGAATTAACATCAGATTTTTTGACAAATTAGTAATTAAGTTTCTTTCCTGAACATCGATTACTATTTTCCTTGACTCGATGAAAAATCTTCGAAATTGGATTGTTTTCAATACTTATCTGTTTTATTAATGCAAAGGATAATCAATGAAAGATTGGGTAAGTTATTACAATACAACTCACCTTTTAATTTCCGATAATTTCTCTCAAAAAGATATATTCAATTGATCCTTATTTATTAATTAAAAAAAAAAAAAAACTTTTTTTATTAATCTATAAAAGTTATATATGAACATGAAAAATACTGTACAGCCAAAAATAATTTTTTTATAGGTGTAGCGGTGCATTCTCTCTCTCTCTCTCTCTCTCTCTCTCTCTCTCTCTCTCTCTCTCTCTGAAAAAAGGAAATAAGCAAAGATTGGCAAAAGCTTATTTATATCAAGATGGGTTTGACACTTTCTTCTAACCTTTCTGTGTCAGAATAAAATCATTTGCGGGAATTTGAAGACAGAATTTTTGGATTCATTTCCAATGACGATCAAATTCCCATCCAAATTTCGCAAGAGAATTTCTAAAGGGAAAATCTGGACACAACGAGAATCTGACTCTGGAAGACCAAGTCGGACATTCATGAAAGGGATCTGATCTATCTCCAATTAAATAATGATGTGAATGGAATGATGATTAAACTTTCAATTTTATGGAAGGGAAATAAGGGATTCGGAGATTTCAACTCTCTCTCTCTCTCTCTCTCTCTCTCTCTCTCTCTCTCTCTCTCTCTCTCTTTCGTATTACTTGATCAATATAATCCTATGAATCCCTTTAGTCCTCCATTAGTGTATGTGATGCGGCAGAAAATCATCCTTCAAAAACCAAAATTTTCTGACCATTTGAAGACAATAGAATTTATATAGCTTTAAAATGTGACTGCTGTCATTGCTATAGGTTGGAATTAAGCGAATAATAAAAGGATGTGTTGCAATCGGATATGTATTAGTGGCATTTGGGACCTTATTGATTATCCCATAAGCGAACATCATGTATTATGTAATCGGGATACCATTAAATACCAATCTCTCTCTCTCTCTCTCTCTCTCTCTCTCTCTCTCTCTCTCTCTCTCTCTCTAGTGGGCAAGATAAGGGTTTGACAAAAGTTTGTTTTAACAATTTACAGTAGTGTAAGGTATATGCCAGGGAAAAGAGTGACTGGAGTCAGAGAGATCTTTTCTATAAATAGATTGATACTAAGATCTATCAGAATTCAAAGGAAATCGGTGTTATGGGAATAGAGGCATTGTCCAGTTACTCTAGAGATAATCCTATCACAGCAATAGGCCTAATTTTGATGATCTTCCTAATAGCATAACAGGCTTAATTAAGGAAGGAACCGATGTTGTCTCCAACACCATTTAACCAAACCTGACAACGTCTAAATTACTACCATCCATTGCTACTCTCCTTGAATCCATTTGTATCAGCATTGCTTTCTTCCAGCCACTTAATCTTCACACCCTATCGGAAAGTAATATTCCTTCCAAGATGAACCTTTGAGGATATCAATGGCTCAACAACTCACCCACTTGACAATTTCCTCCTTCGATTGGACATTTGAGAAGTTGTTATCTAACAGAAGGAAAAGTGATAAGTTAGTAAAACGTTTTCCTCAAGATCTGCTGCATCACCTGAACAGCATTGGTTTCGTAGAGTGTTTACTATGTTGAAATCAATTGTTGTTTGTTGTGATGTGGTTCCAGAATAGATTGGGGGACTTTGGTAGCAAAGCTTTTTTTTTTTTGCCAACCTTCTTTTTGAAATATATTCCAAGGAATTTATCAAGTTTCAATCTTGGAGTAAGAGTCCTGGAAATAAATTGTTCACAAAAGCAAACTACCATAGGATTCTCCTCTTTAGCAATATTTCTAAAGGTTGTGCACACTAAGGAAGACTGAAATGATTTCCGTCAATATCTGATAGAGTTTTGGATTCCTTTGCCCAGCCAGACAATGCGATCCTGAAATGCTCCATGAAGTGATCGGTTAATTGGTGGGTTTAAATGTTACTCATGAATGGCAGAGATAAGGGGTAGTGACAATGCTCTAGCATGACAATACCCTAGAAATTGACCTAATATTCATATTATCAACGCCTAGGACAAGGGAGGGCCTAACAATAGCTGCTGATGACTCTGCAAACAGATCTATAGTGTCCTCCAAACCACCCTGGCAGGTATGTTTCCAATAGGTAACCACAAATTTAAATTGTCGTCATAACAGGGAATCAATGTATCTGCCTTTTCTGTTTTCATTGCTGTCAGAACCTAAGGGCTGGAGAAATGCTGCCTTCAATAAAACATAAGTAGCAGCGCCACGTAAGGTTTAGAGAGCTGTGTTCACACCCGTCTTTATATTACCAAAGGACTACAACACTCTGTGAAGAGTACAAGACAACACTGCACCAAATGAAGTTACAGAATCATGTTATATTTCATATATTAGAGGAGGGAATGTTTCAAGGCCCAGAATCTGCTGGAAACTGATTTTTCAAAATCTGAAAAGGGAGCTGGGTAGGTAGGCTACAGATTTATTTCTTTAATGATCTCGATATTTATCTTATGACATTTAAGTATAAATCTCAGATTGACATGTTTGGTCTTTTTTAACTGATAAAAGGAAATTGTCCCAAATATAGATGAGATTGGGATTATTTACTGTGACAGGCCAATCATGCACTAAATTACTCTTTATTAGTATCTGTCAAATGGACATCAGCATAATCAATTGTTTTTTGATATTTTAGACAAGTTTTTTTTCAAAGGTTCATCGCTATACATAACTTATATTTATAAATTGAGCAATTGACATTAGGGGTATTTTCCTAAAATAGACAACGTTGGTCTTCCGTTCATTTCAAATTCGTTTTCATGAATGGAAATATTGAATTTCTTCTTTATTTTGGTGTTGTTAATTGTGGCTTATTTGCCATCATTATGAAGGATTATCTAAGGCTTTCAGTAATGGAAAGTGTTCTGAACTGTTTTCCTTTTAGTATTAACAAAATATATTTGGATCTTATTACTTCTCAGAGTTAAAGAAATGAAATAGGGTCATTACCCTATTGGCATGACTGGAAACGACATGAATGATTTCCTCTCAAACCGCCAGAAGTATTTAGTTTATTTGGGTTGAATCATGCACACACTACTGTAGGTCTCGAAAGATGTTTACCTGATATCGAAATAGATAATTAAATATATGAGATAGAGTCGGATGAATTTGTTCTGCAAAAGAATTGCCTCTCGATGTTTCTTATAAACCTTCAAAACTCTGCACAGAAGGAATGTTCTGAGTCTCTTCATTACATGAAACAATTATGAAAGTTTGAAGAGGGGAGAAAAACTTTTGAAAGTTCTGAAGAGTTGAACTATATAATTTTGATTGCTTTAAGTGGCAATGTTTCATATTTCATCCGAAATATTTTCATATTGCTTTATATATGTATATATATATATATATATATATGGGTGTGTGTGTGTGTATGTGTGTCTGCGTTTGTGCATGTGTATGTGTTTTTCGACATCTGTGTGTATGGGAATACGTGTGTGTGCGTCTCCGTTGAAAGAGAAATGCTTTGTAGATAGTATAGAAACTAAAGGAGATGTTAATTGATCTTCCATTTATCCAAGTAGAGAAATCCCATAATCAATCAGGAATCCAAAACTTTTGCACAATTCTAGAACGTCACAGCGACCTCATTTGGAAGTTGATTTAAGTCTATAATGTATATTATGCAATTAATTTCTCCATAAATAAAATCACACTCAAAGCTCATTCGATCATTTAATTGCTCTGTGACTCAAACAAATAAAAACCGCATGATTATTATAGTTATGATTATGATTATAATTTTCATAAATTGGTCTCTGTGTCAGGCATTATCAGAGCTGAGATTAAAATATGAAAGAATCTTCCATTACAGCTGGATTACTCTTTTTCCCTTTATCTTATCTTCATGATGGCCCTTTTTCGCTTATGTTATGGAATTTGGAATTTTATTTCGTAACACGCTAGCAAAGATTCCTCTATTTTTTTTTCATTTTTTTTTCTGCTTTAAGTTGAATTTTATCAAACACTTAAATTTTGAATTAATATTCATAAACATCGCGAAAAAGTGTGATTTAAAAACTCCAACTTTGATGGCTAGTAAAAATCGTACTATTAAAATCAACTGAGGGCTAAGGCCAGGGTGACGCTTCCATCCCAATTGCTAGTTGACAATAAAAGGCTATAATATATTGGATCCAGTAAGACCGATGCAGCCATCGTCCTCAGTCCTTTGTTAGAAGAACAACTGTCTCATTGGATCTGTTGCTTTTCAAAGTGAAGCTTCAGCCTTCCTCCCTCGATCTGTTTTTTGATACCTCAGCACAAGACTGACATCGAAACCTTTTTGAAGCAGAAGTGGACCACTCCAATCTATTGACAATTGATTTAATGAACACGTACACACACACAAAAATATATCCCTTTCCGAGTGGAGATTCCTTAACGTGGTGAAAGGGTTTGTGTATCGCCATGATCAGCAAAGCTGTAATAGTCAGGGTCATCCATACTGGGCTGATTTGCTGATGGTAATCAGATGAAAATCTCCCACCATCACTAATTCGCAATGACCAGCGTCAGCGTGGGGATGAAATCTGACCAAATCCCAGACATAAATAAGGACATGTCTGAGGCCTTAGTCCAGCAGTGGACTAGAAACAGTTGCATTTATTGTTGTATTTAATGTTACTGTTGTTTTATTATATGTATATATATATATATATATATTTATATATATATATATATTTATATATATATATATATATATATATAGATAGATACATATATATATATATATATAGAGAGAGAGAGAGAGAGAGAGAGAGAGAGAGACGGTTGCATTTATTGTTGTACAGTATTTATTTTTACTGTTGTCGTATTATATATGTATATTTATTATATGTATATATATATATATATATATAGATACATATACATCTATATATATATATATATATATATAAATATATATATAAATATATATATATATATATATATATGTATATATATATGTATATATATATATATATATATAATACAGCAACAGTAACAATAAAAACAAAAATAAATGCAACCGTTTCTATATATATATATATATATATATGTATATGTATGTATATATATATATATATATATATAAAATATATATATATATATATATAAATATATATATATCTATATATATATGTATATGTATATATATATATATTATATATATATTTATATATATATATGTGTGTGTGTGTGTTTGTGTATGTGTGTTTATGTAGGTATATATAGTTTGCTTGTGTGCATCGACAACAGTCGCCATCCCTCACACATTTTGTGTCTAGTACCATGGAACCGTCAACATATTTAGAAGGCTATTCTACACTAATTCCTCTTCTTAAAACTGTGCTTTTTCTCTTCTGCAAATTCCTGCAATTATCATTTGCTGCCATGATAATGAAACCTTTCAACGTCTTGCAATACGAAACAGGTTATTTGGCCAACCTAAAACTCTGAAGAAGTGTCCGGTAATCACCTTCTGTTTCCTTTAGTTAAGGAAACTCTTTCTGGAAGCTTCATATAACATGGAAGTCATGGAAATGATAAGTGTTGTTTTGAAGTTAGTTATCCTCTGGGGATAGACAGAAATTGTGGAAGGAAGGAAGTAGGTTGACTGAAAAAACATATATTTGGTGTCACAACTAGCGGGGTCATTGAAAGAGTCTGTTACGTTGGTGTACAAGATTATTCCTTGTTTTCATGAGAGAGAGAGAGAGAGAGAGAGAGAGAGAGAGAGAGAGGAATTGTGGCATCGACCTTCTTCGGTATATTGTAAATATAATAATAGGCGTCAAGCGTATAATGAGCTTTGTCGACATATTTAATCAAAAATGGAAAAAAAAATAGAATAAAAATGATCAGCAGTGACTTCTATTCTTTTGTATTTAGGTCTAATTCTTGACCCTCATTGCACCCTCCCCCCCCCCCCCCCACACACACACCTGACTTCTCTACCTTATCCCCTAAAGGAAAAGCATCTTTAAGTTCATCCATCAAGTTTCAGGTGATGGAAACAATAAAAGTCGAATTTGTTCAGCAGAGAAAATAGTCTCAAACAAGAGATTTGTTAGATAAGAACTCGATTAAATAGATATTGTAGAAGAAGAAGAAAAAGATGACCGTCGTCAACATAAAATATCCAAAACCAAAGCAAACATCAAGAACATCAGAAACTGAGGAGGACGTCAAATGCTGATGAACTTTCAGAATCCAGAAAATGTAATATTGACCTCTTTTAGGTCAATAACATAGACGAGGAAAATTATATAAGATGCACATTTTCATTGGCCTGAAATTAAGGGGGATCAATTAATTTGACATTAAGTACGATATATCCGCCTCTCTCTCTCTCTCTCTCTCTCTCTCTCTCTCTCTCTCTCTCTCTCTCTCTCTCTCTCGCGCGCGCGCGCGCGCCCACCTTCCTTGCCATATTGCTTTGTGGCCCGCAGGAACATTTAAAGAATAAATTGCAAAACAAAAGCAAAAAGAATATAAATGTTATGATTATGCTGAGACGATAACTATAGTATATGAACTAAGAACAAATATGTCCAGAAAAAAAAAAACGTGAATATGTTGTTGACGCTAATCTTGGGTAAAGAAAGAACAGCGTCACCCATTGATAGTTAAATACATTTGATCCATTCATTTATGTGCATATTTATAGATTCATTATTTTTGTGTTATGATTATGCCGAAAGATGCACAAACTATCAGAAATGATAACTAAATAGACCAAAAGCGTAAAATATGCCTTGAAGTTGATGAGAATATATTTTCCTAGCTAATATTACGTAAATAGATAATAGTTTTACACCTTGCTGGTCATATATTGCCAATATATCACGATTTTGCATTATTTTATTCATTGTTTTATGTTTTATGTAAATTTAAAAATGGCTCGAGTGCCAAAGAAGAATGTCGTATCGCAAAAACAGAGAAAAAAAAACTGCATAGGATTCCGTTCACCCTCCCAAGCACGTTATTTGCTGTTCTTATTACGATAAGTATATCATCAATGACTATTACTATAACTATCTCTGATGTCACCCTTCACTGGATGTGTATGTGTTTGTCAGTGACTAGGGCATGCAGGTGTCATCGAAGACCTGCTTATGTGTGAACACCCTATTTATAATATATTCTAATTTTCATTTTATTATCCGTAGATGTTTTGGTATATAGCGAATGTGTTTTGTTGTTCTGGACATACAGACAGAAACACATAGAAAAAATAAACATATTTTTCTCTTCTGTGTCAAACTACTTTTGATTAGAATACGCTGCTCAATGTTGTACAACGATCACTCTTTTGTTGCCTCCTTACTTGAAGAGTAGGTTGAATTAACGCTGGATTCTCTCGCCCTCCTGATTGACATACTTTCATGGCACTGAGTCTCTAAGATACAATCTGCTTTAAGAGTAATGCTTGAAACTATTATGTGAAT
>NC_090749.1:1877934-1885434 GCF_036898095.1 Palaemon carinicauda
AATGTTTAATCAATCATTAATGAATTGAAGTGGGTAAAATTCTGTCTTTTCCGGAATATTAATGGAAATATCGTATGAATAATCTAAAGTGGCTTATTTTGATGAGCATGATAATCACAGCCCATAGGAAACTGGTGTTAGCAACAGAGTCACAACGATTGTCAAACGTCATTCTACAGGAGTAAACACTTTGGACCATTGAAGTCAAAGAATGATAAAGTACTGTATAAAGGAAGAAGGAAACCTTATGAAAATATACAGATTCCTGAAGTGAAAATATACATAAGTTTATCTTGCATACCATCATATTTATAATAATTATGGTTATTAGAGCAGAGAAACAATTTAAATGTCATGTAACGTTTTGAAATAAAACGTTTTGTCTGCTTTTTTGAAATATTGGAAACAAAATCCACTGTATCTGGGCTGTAGCCTGATCATCAGCTTCTTCCCTTCTTCAGATCCTGATTATCTTTTCAATAACTGATAAGGAGAGAAACAAAGGTCATCGATAAAGCCAATATTCTTTGCCTCAAAGGCACGCTGGATTTTTAATATCCTGAATGATGCTCATTTGAAATGAGCAAAAAGGAAAATTTCCAGTGAATAAGATATAAAGATCCAACGCAGCCTCTTACTTCCCTGGAATCCTTTCCAGACTCAGCATATCAATTGCACAACATTTTACGGCCAATTGCTCTTCGGAGATTCGTTGAGGATTATTTAATATCTATATGTCGATTTTACGTTATATTTTTTTAATGGAAAATTATTCTCCCTTTTTATGAATAAATACAAAATCTTTCATCATCCAATATACTGTACAGTATATTGCAATTCACAATATTTTAAAAACAAATGACCCTTTTCGTGGACCACATCAAAGAAAATTGGGATACATCTTATCTTGTTGATCTGAAAATATAGACTTCTGAAATGTAGGGTTTGACTAATGTATGATTACAACAGATCCTTACTATTTTAATACGAGTATTTCGATTGCAGTAAATCATGGTATCAGTCATATGTTATCCAACATTATTATGGGGTTATATTTCGGTCATATTTTTCTACTACATTTTTTCTATTATTAGGGCTGTGGTGGCCGATGTGGTAACGTCCCTGACTGGTGAACGCCAGACTGGGGTTTGAGTTCCACTCAAACTCGTTAGTTCCTTTGGTCGCAGCAACCTCAATATCCTTTTAAGATAATGAGGGTAGGGGGTTTGGGGTGGGGCTTTTAGGCCTATCTGCTGAGTCCTCAGCAGTATTTTTCTGGCCCTCCTTGGTCCTTGCTTGGTAGGAGAGGGGGCTTGCGGGCTGATCATATGTACCTATGGTCAGTCTCTAGGGTATTGTTCTGCTCGATAGGGCAATGTCACTGGCCCTTGCCTCTGCCATTCATGAATGACCTTTAAACAGTTATAATCTAAATGTGATATCCAATACATACTCTCAGAAAGTCCATAAGAGCATATCTAAGGGTTCAAAAATTTACGTTAGAGGAGAACCGTTTCTTGTGGTTAACTGAACCTTTGAGAGAGAGAGAGAGAGAGAGAGAGAGAGAGAGAGAGAGAGAGAGAGAGAGAGAGAGAGATATTCGTTGTGGGAATAATTCCCATTCTGTTGTAATTATCATCATAGGTTACATGAAATTGAAATAAGGGTTAAAATCTCCTCCAGATTTCCAAACTTCTTCCAATCCCTTGGAACTTAAATCTAATTAAGAAGGAAAATTTAATATCCTTCACTTAAGGCAACAGGGGAGGTCCTAAGGATAACGAAGATATATAATAGTCCCAGTGAGATTAATTCATATTTCTTCCTCCTTTTATTACAATTAGACTTGCTAACTATTAATGAATTTTGGTTAGGATTTGGGAATAGAAGGTTATCATTTGGTGTTGTTTTTTTTTCCCATTATTGTGTTAGTCTTATTAGGGATTTTATCTCCATTGCACTTCCACTTGGCCTAGTTAGAAGACTTCAGTACTGATGAATTTAGAAAATTATCGAGCTCTTATTTCTGTTTATGTCAGATTAATTCAATTGTAGGGTTCAGATAACGTGACAGAAAACGAAATACATAAAAAACAAGATGATAAAAAGATCTCACCGAAATGAATCACTCACACGTTTTCAGTGATTCGGGAGAGAGTAATGGTGGTAGAAAGGAGAGAAAGTGTCTATTCAAACAGTATTTGACAATTTCTTAATTTAGAAGCAAGATTAGAAAAGTCAACTCTTTCATTGGGTTGATGAGGAGTAAATTGAGGGGTACAAATAGCTCATAAATTGTGAAATATCTCATTGTATAATTAGTCCTTCGTTTAGAGTAATCTACTCAATTCACAGTATGGAGATCATAAAGCTCCAAATTATAATAAATAAGAATACTAGGATTCTAATAGTCACAGATGATGAGGCTCGATCTCAGACACTAGAGGATGAGAGGTGACATCCTCCCTCGAGTGAGGTAGGATATGTGAGAAGGATATTGGGACCACTTCAGAAATCTCACTTTGATGTCAAAGGCTAAATGAGGTGTCCCGGGCAACCCGAAGCAGACGGCCAGATTTTTTTATGCATTGACTGTTGCAATGCCTATTCATTGTTAATTACTTATCGTTTTACTTAATCAAATTTTCATTTTTCCAAAATAATTCATTCATTTGGTTTTCATTCGATACTTCCATTACTATACTTTGAAGTTTACAGTTACCAAATTTAAATTTTTCTTATTACATTTTTTCAACAACAACACTGATTTGTTTTCTACTCTTATGTTAGCATTGCTGTGGATATGAGTAAGGCATAAAGAAAAAGAGTAAATTGATACACTACAGTACATCACATAATTACATAGAAACTTCCCATTCGTCATAATGTATTAACAATGTGATAAAGAAAGTGTCGCTTGGTGAAAACATTTGCTCTAACACAGTTTCATTGAAAAGGAAAATACCAAAGCAGACTTTTCAAAGACAACCCTAACTGGTTAAATTCTAATGGGTCAACTGAACTAGAGATATGATACAACTCAGATCTAATGTGACGCTCCCAACAAATCCTTGGTTATAGAAAGGTAGGATTGTAGGACACAGCCCATCTTTATACATTGATAAATAAACGGTTTTAAACCAGAGCAGTTAAAAGATTTTGGTTGGCAGGTGGGACATTTCACAGAATATTAGACAGGTGGAGAATTAGTAATAGATTGGATGGTATAGAGGAACAGAACAGAAAGATTTTTGTGCTTTTTCCATTCAATTAAATTTTTGTATACATTTTATTCACGTTTTTGATTGATTATATTAATTGAATGATGAAAAAGATGTTGTCAGAATATATTACTTCTGCATCATATTCATTGTATTCTTTATATCATAACGTCAATTCAATTTGAATAGATATACATAAATTAGATATTTTTAAACGTAAGACATTCTAGTCATTTTAGATAGATGGAGATAAAATATAAATTGTGGCATACCTAATTCTATTTATTATTAATAATTTTAGAACATGTGCATGAAAGGTAATTATTGCTGATGTGGCGTTTTCAAGTGTATTTGAAGTGTGGTGGCCTAAGTGGTAACTTACCTGACCGTTGATCGCCAAACTCGGGTTGAGTCCCGCTCAAATTCGCTAGTTCCTTTGGTCACTACAACCTCACCATCCTTGTGAGCTAAGGATCGGGGCTTTGAGGGAGTGTATAGGTCTATCTGCTGATTCATCAGCGGCCATTCCCTGGCCCTCCTTGATCCTAGCTTTAACGGATACGGGCTTAGATGCTTATCATATGAATATATGGTCAGTCTCTAGGGCATTTTCCTGCTTGTTAGGGCAATGTCACTGTCCGTTGCCTTTGCCATTCATGAGCGGCCTTTAAACCTTTAAAAATTCAAGGTCTATTATCTGTAACATGGATATTATTGATGCAAAAGAATTTCATATCATTCCAAATCTCAAGGTATTTACAACAAGTAAAAGTCTTTAAGTTTCAGACTTTTTAAAAAGACCTCAGAGCTTGAAGCCTAGTTATCTTTTATCGATGTTGATGGACATTTCCTCATAATCCTTATCTCCTCCTTTCGCTTTTATCCCCTGACAAACATCTCTCTGAACCGAAGTTTATATTACTCCCTTTTCCTATTATCGACCTCGGAATAAGGCACTTAGAGGTTCTTCATAACATATAAGAAAATCGTTATCGAACAAAATTAGAGTGTGTAACGAAGGGTATATTAATACCTTTATAATTAATTTATTAACGAAATTAAGATCTATCAGAGATTGAAAAAAATTCCCCAAACGAGAAAATTAATTGATGATTTGAAAGGCAATTTTCGTTTATCTTTTCCTGATTCGCGTTTCTTTGTTTAATGGAACGAGATAATGACTTAAATGGGGAAGTCACTTTTTATTCAGAATATGCAAAATGAAACGTAATGTATGAATGGCTTTATTGTAAAAGTGTTTTTATTATTGTTAGAATGGTATTAATCAAGGTCTCTCTTTATAGATTGCTTATTCTTTTTCTCTATCTCTCAAGAGTTCATTGCTGATGCTTATCGTTCCCTTTTTTTCTTAACATTTTTGCTTCCTTTACTATTCCAAAAGAGAGCAAATGCGTCTCCTTAGAGTAACTGGAAAACTCTGCATGTCAGTTTTCCAAGGGACACATAGAGGATGAAAGACAATGACAAAGAGAGAAAAGAAAAAAGGATAGTATCGTTGTACGACGCTGTTCAAATTGGTTGAAATTGTCAGTATTCCTTTAACCCTGCTGAACACCACCTGACCAGTGTTATTTTGTTTTTGAAAGAATGAAATATAATTTTATTCATTCTGCATTTGAGCAAGAGAACAACCTCAACTACCCATGTGCATTGAGGCTATAAAACACTTAAAAGAGAATGTCTTTAAAGTTTCCATATCGTCGTCTGCGTTCTTTGCCTGTGACGTCATCACACCACCTGACTATTCCAGCGGCCATACACCAGTCAGGAGTACCAACCTATGAAACTCATGAAACCTAAAAAGACTCATAATCACAGAAAACATGATGAATTAAGTCTTGTTAGCAACAATATCTTTATATTGCAATCTAATATATATTTTATTTGTCAGGATACAAGATCTTAACAAAGGCTGTCCATTTCTTTTTTGTATTACCTTAAACTGTATCCTTTTACATTGGTAGTCTTGGTATTCATGTCGGCTATAATGGGCAATTTCATTATTGGCTCGAGGGGAAAATGAAAGTCTCTCTGTCTTTATCACTTCTGACATAACTTTTCTTTAAATGAAAATGTTATACCAAATAAAACATAATTGCAAATAGTAAACTTTACATACAACAATAATTTTTCGTAATTATTACAAAAATTACAATTGTCTAATAACCTTCCTCCCCTACAGTAGGCTACATAAATGAAAAGCTTTTTCTCTTAGTTGACAACGGATGGTGTTTGAAACTGGATTATAGTAGAGTACCTATATAAACATCCCGTGACTATTCCCCTATCAAGAGAAAGTGGCACCACTTCATGGTCAACTCCGATTTTCAGTGCCACCTTGACGTTGCTTTTTCTTGTTACACTGAGAAAAGTTGTTTTTGTTCTGAAACAAAAGGAAACATTTTATAATGACCAAAGGTGCCAATAGAATGTAACTAGGGGAAACAAATGAAAATCACCCTCAACTAACTATAAGAAATTTGTGATAACATCTCGAAGCCCAACAAAAGACAGCTAAAACGAAGACGATTAATTTCTCTGTGTCTCTTCTGTTTCTTTTTCTTTGGGAAAGAGACAGATGCTTTCGATTGGAGACTCAAGGAAGGGGCGTGGCCTGGTTTGACCACGCCAAACTTTTCAGCCTTCGTTGGGGCGTCTCTTAAAACTGTTCCCATTAGAATAAACCTTTTGATCGTTTAAAATATTATGCTAACTATTGGTAAATCCTTGAAGTCGTTAACGTCTTCTGTTCTATTTCGAAAAAAAAAAAAAAAAAAACAGTTGTGCAATTTTTCTGGTCTTGGTTCTGTGAACGACGAATATTGTCGATTAGTACCACTCTTTACTGTCAAATACATTCACACAAAATCCACATATTGACTATCACCTAAACATCAGCTATTCTCTTGTGAAGGGAATGAATGTTTCTTGTTCACAATACTACGTGCATTGTTGCAGGGTCACAACAATAGAAAAGTTCATTCTCTGTGCGTCAGATTGTTTCTAGATTTTTGTTTTGTATCATTATTATCAAATGTGTTATGATCTCCTTTGAAGGCTGAGCTGGAATTCTCCCAAGAATTTCCACGTGAACACACAACTGCAAATACACACACACACGAGTACAAAACTTATGATGTATAGGCCTATTTACTTACGTAAATAACAATAGAACAAATCTAAGGAAATAGTTAGAAGTAGAGAATCCCATGTACCCGTAAATATACACAAAAGCCTACTTGCACCGAAATCTATAAAGTAGGCTTATGCAAGTACACAGGCACCCACACTTGTCCATTTACACAATATACGCCAATGAGCTCCTCTTTCAATATTGGAGGGTCCTCACCGATGACCGGAAGTGAAAAAGTCTCCACAAATCTCTAAGGAAGTTTCATGAATTCGAAGGAAGATCCAATAACTGACAGAAAGCATTTCTTTCTTTTTATTTCCCAAAATTGTTATTATTACTATTATTACTAGCCAAGCTACGGCCCTGCTTGGAAAAGCAGGATGATATATGCACAAGGGCACCAACAGGAAAAAATAGCCCAGTGAGGAAAGGAAATAAATAAACCAGGAAACGAACAAAATAAAATAGAGTAAAATATTGTGATAACTTTGTTATTTTTCATTTCATATCAGTCTAATAAACATGGATTTTTGGCTGGAAAAGGTTAGAATTTTATATTTTACTTTTATATGGTAAATAAAAGATTTATTCTGATAACATGAGCTTGTAAGATAATACTATATTCATCTGCAGTCGCTTCTTTTAGGTCACTGACGAGGAAAGACTCAATAGTCACCTAATGCTGTACAACGCTTGACACACCAAAAAGATTAACCATCAGGTTGACCTTCTTAGAGATTCCATCAATAATAATAATAATAATAATAATAATAATAATAATAATAATAATAATAATAATAATGAATGAAATGGAGAGTAGTATCAAACTACATTCTTATAACTTAAGGTAGCTTATCATATACCTTACTTTCATTCTTATTGGCATAAGAGTTTTGATGCGTCCAGAAACTTCTCGAATGATCCTGTTACTTGACATCACACAATGAAGAATCCTCTGTAATAAACATTACACAAAATATTCTCGTAAACTCAAGGCTGCAACTGGTAATGAAATATACAGAACTGCCAATGTATCCAGGAACCGAGCAGACTTGCCATTCCTTACTGAGATATTCCAGCATCCTTGAAAGTTGTGTCCTTATAACAATAATCTAAAGTATAGCA
>NC_090749.1:1890434-1899334 GCF_036898095.1 Palaemon carinicauda
GGGATGAGAAGGGGAGGGAAGGGGAAGGGAACGGAGAAGGGGGAGGAAAGGGGGGAGGGGAGGGGTGAGGAGGAGGAGGGGAAGAGGATGAGGAGAGGGAGGAGGGGAGGGGGAGGAGGAGGAGGAGGAGGGGAGGAGAGGGGAAGAGGAGGGGAGGGAAGGGGAGGGGATGAGAAGGGGAGGGAAGGGGAAGGGAACGGAGAAGGGGGAGGAAAGGGGGGAGGGGAGGGGTGAGGAGGAGGAGGGGAAGAGGATGAGGAGAGGGAGGAGGGGAGGGGGAGGAGGAGGAGGAGGAGGAGGATGATAGAGGGGAAGGGAAAAGTGTCTCCTTTCCATCCCCTCATGAGCCTGAAGAAGATAAAAAAAGAACAGGTATGGTAAATTCCAGTTCCATTTAAATTTTGAAAGAAAAACATATTATTGAAGTTGATGGATAAAAATAACCTGAGAAGATATTTCTTTAGCCATAGAGGGAAGGAGGACATTGGAGGTGTGTTGGTGCTAAGCTTGCAGCTTCACTCTTTGTGCAAATAGGATGGATACATAAATCAAATGGAATACTTTTTTAAACCTTCATTTGTAACAGAAAGGGAATTGCTGAAACAAACAAACTTTCTTCATGAATTTCCTTATTGCTCCCCATTGCATGTTTATTGCATCCCTAAATATCCATTGATGTTAATCAAAGTTTGATGTCAGAGTCACTGAGATGTTCCCTCCCCTCAAAAGAAGACATCGGTGAGTGACATCTCCAAGTTATAAACTATTTGGGACCCTTCGATTTATCATGCTATGTTCACAAAAGTTGATCTCAATAAATAATTTCAAATTTATGTTAAAATCTCCCTCTCTCTCTCTCTCTCTCTCTCTCTCTCTCTCTCTCTCTCTCTCTCTCTCTCCTGGGCCGAACGAACATCCAAAGACCATAAAGCAAAATTGAAGAAGAGGAATCAATCTGAAGATGTGAATGAAAGAGGAAGACGAAATTTACTAGATTTTTCATCACACATGTATCGAATCAGTATTGGATTTTGATGAAGGATTATTATCCAGTGACTTATGTCATTGTTTGTCTGACGCCACCGTTACCTTGAGGTGCATCAGATTGTCCATGAGATGTATAACGCACTTTCTTTACATAGTTAAAAAAGTTATAACAAATAATCCCATAAAGATTATCACGTACTTTAAAAGGATCTCTTCACTTACTTTGAAATCAGGAGAAGTCTTAGTATAGCCTTAGGTTCAATCAGCTTTCCCTAAGAGAGATTCCACTACAAAATAAAGATCAAGATCTGACATTAATTTCTTCCTAAAAAAAAAAAAAAAAAAAATCTTTGCCTGATTGTTGTTAACACCTAGATTACCGGAGTTAACCTTCAGATTTCATCACAATTCAGAGAAAACGAAGGGGCTTTGCAGTTTTGCAATTCTGTATTTTACATTTGATTGCAGTAAAGTTTAAAGGAGAGAGAGAGAGAGAGAGAGAGAGAGAGAGAGAGAGAGAGAGAGAGAGAGAGAGAGAGAGAGAGAGAGACAGAGAGAGAGATTCCTATCGTGCTTCCTTGGGGAGGAAGTAAGTTGGTATTTTTCACTGTGATAAACTTGATATACAGTAAAACTTTGTGTTCTTTCTATAGATGAGGGAAAGTAATTTTACTCGTGCATCAAACACTGAATAATCTAATACGAAATCGTAAATGTCAAAGATTCCTTTAATTCTGTGAAATGTTGTAGAGTTTTGTTGTAAAATGGAAGTGATTTGGAAGTTCAGAATAACTGCATACACTATTAGACAGCTGTCAAATTCTGTTCCTTTTATATCTAAATAAACATTCCTTTCATATTTGAAGAAATGTGTACTAAATCCTGACAATAATTCAAGTATTGTTTATGAAGGACTTTCTTTTCCTTTTATTTTATTTTGTCAGGAAGATTCGTAACATTTCGAAATTTGAATTGATTTTGATTTTCATTCCCGGGAATTCTATATTTTTTCAACAGTTTTAATCCAGAAAATTTCACCGGGTAATCTAATCTATCAAGAGTTCCCAATATTAATCTTCTTTAGATCATAATTAAACCCCTTATTTTTACCTTCGTCTTTATTGAGAGAAAATTTATTATTCAAGACTTTTACGAGTGTAATTATAAAATAAGATTAACACCATAGATTTTTTTGACAAATTAGTAATTAAGGTTTTTTCCTGAAAATCGATTACAATTTTCCTTGAGTCGATAAAAAATTTTCAAAATTGGATGGTTATCAATACTTTATGTTTTATCAATGTAAAAGATAATCAATGAAAGATTGGATAAGTTGTTGACAAAAAACTTACCTTTAGATTTACGATAATTTCTCCCCAAAAGATATATTCAATTAACAAAAACCTTTTTTGTTAGTAATCTATAAAAGTTATATATTAACATCTATAGTAGTGTACTGCCAAAAAGGATTTTTTTATAGGTGTAGAGGTACATTGCAACTGCTATATACTGATACATTGTAAGCTCTCTCTCTCTCTCTCTCTCTCTCTCTCTCTCTCTCTCTCTCTCTCTCTCTCTCTCTCTCTCTCTCTCTCTCTCTCTGAAAAAAGGAAATAAGCAAAGATTGGCAAAAGCTTATTTATATCAAGATGGGTTTGACACTTTCCTCTAACCTTTCTGTGTCAGAATAAAATCATTTGCGGGAATTTGAAGACAGAATTTTTGGATTCATTTTCAATGACGATCAAATTCCCATCCAAATTTCGCAAGAGAATTTCTAAAGGGAAACTTTGGACACAACGAGAATCTGACTCTGGAAGACCAAGTCAGACATTAATGAAAAGGATCTGATCTATCTCCAATTAAATAAATGATGTGAGTGGAATGATGATTAAACTTTCAATTTTATGGAAGGGAAATATCTCTCTCTCTCTCTCTCTCTCTCTCTCTCTCTCTCTCTCTCTCTCTCTCTCTCTCCTCTCTCTCTCTCTCTCTCTCTCTCTCTTTGGTATTACTTGATCAATATAATCCTATGATTCCCTTTAGTCCTCCATTAGTGTAGGTGATGCGGCAGAAAATCATCCTTCAAAAACCCAAGATTTTCTGATCTTTTGAAGACAATAGAATTTATATAGCTTTAAGATGTGACTGCTGTCATTGCTATATGTTGGAATTAAGAGAATAATAAAAGGATGTGTTGCAATCGGATATCTATTAGTGGCATTTGGGACCTTATTGATTATCCCATAAGCGAACATCATGTATTATGTAATCAGGATACCATTAAATACCAATCTCTCTCTCTCTCTCTCTCTTTCTCTCTCTATCTCTCTCTCTCTCTCTCTCTCTCTCTCTCTCTCTCTCTCTCTCTCTCTCTCTCTCTCTCTCTAATGGGTAAGATATGGTTCTGACAAAAGATTTTTTTAAATAATATACAGTAGTGTAAGGTATATGCCAGGGAAAAGAGTGACTTGAGTCAGAGAGATCTTTCAAGATGGTTTATATAATTAGATTGATATTAAGATCTATCAGAATTCAAAGGAAATCGGTGTTATGGGAATAGAGGCATTGTCCAGTTACTCTAGAGATAATCCTATCATACCAATACGCCTAATTTTGATGATTTTCCTAATAGCATAACAAAGGCTTAGTTAAGGAAGGAACCGATGTTGTCTACAACACCATTTAACCAAACCTGACAACGTCTAAATTACTACCACCCATTGCTACTCTCCTTGAATCCATTTATATCAGCAATGCTTTCTTCCATCCACTTAATCTTCACACCCTATCGGAAAGTAATATTCCTTCCCAGATGAACCTTTGAGGATATCAATGGCTCAACAACTCACCCTTTGGACAATTTCCTCCTTCGATTGGCCATTTGAGAAGTTGTTATCTAACAGAAGGAAAAGTGATAAGTTAGTAAAACGTTTTCCTCAAGATCTGCTGCATCTCTTGAACAGTATTGGTTTCGTAGAACATTTACTAAGTTGAAATCAAATGTTGTTTGCTGTTTTGGCGAAATTTCACCGGTATATACAAAATAGCCCGATGTAATGGGCTGAATCACAATGTCTGAGGGACAAACTTCACAAAACCATCGGGGGAGTAAATAGAATATGGCTATATTTTAACAAGTTTTATTATAAAAATAATAATCTAAAACGAAAGAAACATGAAAAATTAACCTTTACTTGACATACAAGAACATGTGTGACCGAAAAAAAACTATGTCCACTTCGCACTCAAGATATCAACAAAATTAATTGAACATTTATAAAGTTATCTCGATAAACCCCTTATCGAGACCCTTAGACGTGCTTTACACAATAACACTGATCCCCTGGCACAAGGATCGACAAAATATTAACAGATACAAACTTTACAATAACTCTATCAAGACCTACACGGAAACCGACCTAGGTACACTAGGGGTGGGGAGAGAGAACAATTAGATAGGACTTACTGTGATTGGGGACGTCGGATCAAAGAGACAGAGCAAGCCTTGCAACCTCCGACGTCACTTTTTTGGCGCAATTTTTCCTGAACCTAAATTTCTAGATTGGATTTTTTTATCATGTTACAATAGAATGACGTTATTTTTCTTAATCTTAAATTACAAGTAATTGATTTCTTTAGTCTCAGCGCCTCCCCTACCAGGTGGTTTCTCTTTTTGGTTCTAAACATTCTCGTCTTGAACGACATTCATTCGCCCGCGAGTCCTCTCCTTTCCCTCCAATTTGACGTAGTCGTAGGCGGAGTCAAATGGCGGGAACTTCGATTGATCAGGTCGAAATTTCCGACAACTATACTTATTAATACTAAAACAATCACTTAACATAGGCCATCCACAATCAAATTAGTAACACTTTAAACTAATAAAAAAACTTAACGCTAAATATATAATTAACAAAAAAAGCTTCCACAATCAGATAAACCCTAACAAAAACTTAAAACTAAAATAGACCACAACCAATATGTGTATATTATATTTTATTGGACACCAACACTGTCCTCCTCAACACAAAGCCAAACTGTCTTTTATGGCAAACTACCACTATCACCGTTTTGTGGTCACCTATTCCACTAGGTGGCAATTTGCCACAACTACTTTCCTGATTGGGGTCGTTGCTATTATCATTATCATCATCATCATCATCCTCATCATCTTCATCATCATCATCTTCATCATCATCATCATCATCAACAGCAATCTTAATTCAAAGGCCAGGTCATCATCGGTTCAGCAATGCAAAAAAAAAGGCAGTCCAAACAAAATCGTAATACAGGCCAGGTCATCAACAATAAATCCACTTTCTAACAAATTTAGTCTCTCCAAAGGAGGAATTACGGCCTGCAAAATAAGAAAGAAAAACACTTACGAACACTCCTAGCTAACTAGACTATCGCACTATAATCAAAGATAGATAATAAACTGTTCCTATCATTCACAATCACGACAAGCAAATATAAACAAAACTCTACTTACTCAGAAAATAAATAATCCCTTCCACGCTGGTAAAATCAGTTAAATAAGGTAAATCTAGCATTCAAACACAAACGCCTCTAACAGCAGTCAAATAAAAAAAGCATTCGCTCCGAAACGTTTACTACTCTACTAACCTAGCTAAAAGTGAACAAACAAACAACCTCATTTATACCAACAGTCTTTCTCACAACAAACAATCGATACACACTCTCTCTCTCTCTCTCTCTCTCTCTCTCTCTCTCTCTCTCTCTCTCTCTCTCTCTCTCTCTCTCTCTCTCAGGATTTGGCAAAAAACAAAAATAGAAATAAAACAAAAATAAATCCTCCACATTCCTCCCCCCTTACTTTGCCAAATCCTTCTACATTTTCACACAACCACTTACATTATTTTTTTCATTACCCAGTCGCAGTCGGGAACGGGACTCTGCTCCGAGTAACTGGGCCTTCATACACTCTCTCATTCACTTCTTCCTTATCACAATCATTCGTTACATTAACACTATTCCTATCAAAATCCTTATCATCTAATATATCATGTACAATCATATCTACCTCGTTCTCATCTGGCCCTAAAATTACACTCATTTCTGTAAACAGTTCATCCATTTCATCAAAAACATTCACAACTTTAGCAAAAGATTCATTCATGCTACTTATCATTCTCCTATCTCTCACTCTTGCGTTATTCATTCTTTCTTTTACATCATCTGACGAAAAGCCACACACACTATAAGTATCATTCATACTCGGCCACGTTTCATCTGTATTAATACATTTATCTTCCACACTCACTTGCACATTTACACCCTTGTCATACTTATTCGTATTCTTGCCTATACCTATAAATTTCCCTTGCACTTTCTCCACACTTAAAACTTTCAAACGCCTCTTTTTTCCTATATTCAACTATCACTAATTGTTTATTTTCCAGCCCTAACTTCTCGTGCATACTAGATTCATACTTGCTCATTTCCAGCCAATTATTCATCCCATTCTCACAAACATTGATCCTATTCCTTCCACACACACACAGGAGGACTCACCCAGCTGAACCCTCTTACACTCTAGTTTCCCGAGCATCCTGGCTGATTTGATCCCTTCTTCCTACATACTCTAGCTACATGCCCATCTACACCACATTCAGTACACTTACCCCGCGGCTCCTTGCACATTCTAGCATAATGACTATCCTTACCACAATTACCATAAATCACATTCATACGATTACTACGACATCCACTCGCTATGGGCCCAGTCATACCACACCGATAACATTTTACCCCTTTCTCTTTCTTGCACTCGCTAATTCTATGCCCTACCTCATCACATCCAAAACAAGCACCTAGAGCCCATCTACATTCATTCTTCTTATGACCTTCCTTTCCACACCTATAACACTTTTCATCACAGACACGACTATCTGACATACCTCGATGCGCACTCACACTCCTATCCCTATTGCGCCAATTACCCTGCCTAAATCCTTCATTTGTCCTTACAGGTATTCCCACATTACTCACACTAACACTCCTATCTACTACACTATCAGCTACCCTCATCGCTCCTCTCATAACAGCATCTCTAAAACTAACAAATTCTGGCACACTTTCTTCCATTCCAGTTCTTACGCTCACAGATTTACTTTCTTTCATGCACCTATCTAACTCATAATCCTCAACTATCTCTAAAATATCATCCCATGTCAGTCTTTCTTTCGTCCACCTCATTTTCTCCTTCCGTTTCAAATTAATAAATTCACTCACATTCTCAGGTATGGTCGCCAAAAACTTCCTCATTAACTCCTTATTTTCATTTATACCTTCATCCCCATACTTCTTCCCAGCTAACGTTTCCAAGCTACATACATACATCGATATCGCTTCTCCTACATTAATCCGTGCCTCATCAAAATCATTCTTACGCTTATACCTAACACTCCCTTTCATATTTTTCACCTGCTCAATTATTCTCTAGTTCACACTTTCATAATCAACATCCCCCACACTCATTATCACACCATACACCGTCAACAAATACCCAGTCAAATATTCTCCTAACTCCCTAGCCCAAACTTTCTTACTATCACCATACTTATCCTGACAATACCTCTCATACTCCTTGAAAAACTCATATACATCCCTACTACTATGCTCATTGAACCTTTCACACCGAGGTACCTCTCTCATAAACATAGTCTTACACACATCACGTTCATTCTCACTGCTATCATCACTGCTACCTTTCTTCTTGTTTCCTTCTTCTTCATTTGAATATAAAGAATCCAATTCAACGCTCAAATTCCTATCTTTAACCATTCCTTTCTTACCCTTTTTCTTACTTATCACTTTCACCCATTCATGATCATCTTCACTCTTATCCTGACCTTTCTTCTTTTCCCTCTTCATACTACTTTTACCTTTCTTCTCATTCTTCCTATCACATTTCTGTTCATCCTTATCATGCCTAATTCCTTTAATTTCAATCTCACTATCACTATTGCTATCACTATCTTTTCCTTTCCCATCATCACTTACCTTAGCCTTCTCTTCCACTATCAACCCATTACCCAAAGCTGAGGACACTCCTCCGACTGCACCTTCACCCATTAAAGTTTTCATCATCCCCATTACTTGCCCCATCATATCTTCCATTCGTTTCTCCATTCGTTCTTCATTCTCTCGCTTCCTCATCTCAACACCCTCTTCCACTCTCTCTACAGTTCCCTGAATTTCCCCCAGTTTCCTATGCATCTCCTCATTCTCACAGTTCAACCTCTCATTCTCTACTAGCAACCTCTCTTTCTCAACTATCAACTTCTGCTCCCGTTCTTTAACCAACCGCAATTCCTCCCTCAGTAACTTGTTCTGCTCTTCCATTTTTCAGTCTTATATCTAATTTCTTAATCTAATGCAGTCCTTTGTCCAAGAGTCCAGCTTCCTATCCCACCTCGACAGTCCCTGTTCGGGCGCCAAAATAATGTGGCGGGATGTTGCAAGGACAACCCCGACACCCTTGAATCCCTCTAACAGACAGATGTCTCAACAAAACAAACTTTCCCCTTACGTTATCTAAAACCAGACTCTTAGACAAAAGGACAAAATAAACAAAACATAACCTAAGTAATATATTTCTTACAAACTATAATAAATCAAACCAAAACCATCCACAATCAATATTAAATATACAGGAAGAAGAGCCTGGTATACCTTCATTGCAGCCAAAGTGAGAATTCTTGGGGTAAGCCAGTCAAGAGTGCAAAGTGCAACCAGGTCAACAGCCAATCACGGGCAAAGGGCAATCTTCAAAGGAGTGCAGGTACCACAACCTTGGCCATAGTTATTCCCCCATTTTTTTAGCTTAGACTAATTTTAACTTGCTTAGAATAACAGGCTTTTACATATTCGGACTGTGTGCGGTGGGA
>NC_090749.1:1899834-1942334 GCF_036898095.1 Palaemon carinicauda
TCATGTATCCCTCCATTACCTGTCGAATAACTGCTCATCCCTTTTCAATGACCGATTCCAGCTCACTGAAGAAATCTCCCCAATCAAAGGACGAGGGATTGTCTGTCGCATGGGAACAAACATGTGTACAGTATTGCTCCATCCACCAGCAACTAATAACTACCTCAATAAAATTTAGAGCCCTTCTTGCTTCACAGTTACCGACAGTCAAACTCCCGCCGGTATCAGCAGATCATGCAGATGATGAAGTCCAACACGCTCTGCAAGTCATGAGCCTGGACATGGACGACATGTCTATTACTTCTTCTGTTTCATCAGAGAAGGAGAGGATCCTGCTGACCACAGAAGCCTTGGAAGAATCATTGGATGTACATCAGGTGAGTGCAGCTCTCAATACCTCTTTACTTTCTACCCAAGCCACAGCTTCCTCCTCCACCCCGGTTCTGATATTAGACAAACCTTCGCTACCCAGTAATTTAGAACTAATGGCGTCCATGAAAGCTTTCATGGAAACCTAATAAACCTAATCGCCAAATATGAACGTTCTCAAGCAGATCTACCAGCAAGGATAGAAGTGTTACAACAGGCACCTGCTTCTAAGGCTCCCCCAAATTCGAGCCTACGAGAATGCACAGTTAAGTTAAGAACCCTTGGCGCTATACTGAGAATATGGCCTTAATCAGAGGCTTCCTTCATATAGGGGATGGTTTGGGTTCCACGCCAGTTTCGGACTTGAAATTCTTTCCAACGATCGATAGCTATCCTTACTGTTACGTAAGGCTTAACTCAGATATGTCCATTAGGGGTGATACGATCCCTAAGGAAACAATCATTCTCGATCACGGCAAGGCTCAATCCCGTTTGGTTAGGGAGTTAAAGACCGCTGAATTCACTCCCAAAGATACCATCTTCCTCTTTGCCTCTAAAAGCTTAGAGGCTGTATTGAAAGCGGTAAGGGAGAATAGACCCTTTCCAGTACTAGATGAATGTAAACCTGTCTCTCTAGCCCTTCCTTACGATTCGAACAATTGGGAGGACGTCCAACATACATTCACTGCTGGAAAACAAGATAAAGACATCAGAGGCAAACAGTTTAATGAGAAACTGCCTAGGATTCCCGAATCCTTGTTGAAGGGAGACACTGGAAGCTAAAGAGAGACTTTCTGCCTCTCTATCCTTCCAATCTTATCGAGAGATGCTTATTAGAAACGATTCCAAATCTGATCTCTTCCCTGTCTTGGCTAAAACTCCCCTAAACATGATTCATAGAGATCTCCATGCTTTCGTCCTAGCCAGGAGAGCATGTAGAGAACACGTCCTACCCGCTGCTATGATCAGACATGAACCCAGAGAATTGATTGACTCCAACATCTGAGGGAAGGTTCTCTTCCCTGAGAAGATGGTTAAAGAAGTCATGGACAAAGCGGCTAAGGAGAATAAGAGCCTTATTGAAAAGTGGGGTTTTTCCTCTAAACAAAAATTTACCCCCAATGAAGGACCTCAACCCAAGGGCAAGAAGCCCAGAAGTCACTTCAAAGGAAGGAAATCCTTTCCTGTTGCGACAGACTCAGTTGCCACCATTCCTCAGACTGTGTATACCGTCCCCCAGCACTACGTTTCACAGTCTCCAGCCTTCAACCCAATGTACCAGAGAGCTACCACCACCTTTCACCCTGCCAGAATTCATACGAAGGGCTCCAGTAACAGGGGAAGGTCTAAAAGAAGCGGTCGCACTAGAGGCCAAGGAAGTAGAGACAGGACGTCTAAAGTTGCAGTTCCTTCGCAGCAACAATGAGGAGCATCAGTTCGGGGGATGACTTCACCTGTTCAGGGATCTATGGGAGTTCGATCCCTCGGCTCACAGCATAGTCTCATAAGGGCTAGGCTGGAAATTGAGACAGAAACAACTCAGTTCAAGAGGTTCTTTCATCCACAACCCCCTTTTTGGAGGATTACATTCAGGACCTTCTCCGGAAGGAAGTCATCCGATGCACAAAATCCATGAACTTTCAAGGGCGGCTATTCTGCATGCCCAAGAAAGATTCGAGCACTCTTTGAACTATTCTGGACTTGTCCCCACTAAACAAATTCATTCTGAACGACAAGTTCCAGATGCTGACTATCTCACAAATACGGACTCTACTACCCCAGAGGGCCTACACCGTCTCCATAGATCTTACAGACGTCTATTGGAATCTCCCGACAGGTCGACGCTTCTTCCCCTACCTTGGTTTCAGACTGGCAAGAAACGCCTACGTATTCAAAGCTATGCCCTTCGGGCTCAGTATAGCTCCTAGGATTTTCACGAAACTAGTCGAAGCCATTGTCCAACAACTTCAGAACAGAGGCCTTCAGGTGATGGTGTACCTGGACGACTGGTTAGTCTAGGCTGCAATGAAGTCGGAATGTCTTCAAACAGAACAAGAGGTCATGAACTTCCTAGAGTCTCTGGGCTTCCAAATCAACCTCGAGAGGTCAAGGCTATCTCCCGCTCGGATATACCAGTGGCTAGGACTTCACTGGAACCTACAGTTACACACGCTCTCTCTACCACAAGGCAAGAGAAAGGAAATCGCAAACTCGGTCAGGTGCCTACTTCATCCAAAAGTACTCAGCAGACGACAACAAGAAAGGGTCTTGGGGTCATTACAGTTTGCTGCCATGACGTACCCAATACTGAAAGCAAGGCTTAAAGATGCCAACAGAGTCTGGAAAAGAAAGGCATCCAATGCTCGGAGAGATCTTTGCTACAAAACCCCGGCCTTACTGCGGAAGCAGCTCAGGCCGTGGTCCACTGCCAAGAGTCTATCGAACGATGTCCCTCTTCAATACCCTCCTCCTTCCATGACTATTCACACGGACGCCTCGGAACAAGGTTGAGGACGACACTCCTCTTCCAAGAAAGTACAGGGTCAGTGGTCGATCACATTTCATAAGTTTCACATCAATGTTCTGGAGGCTATGGCAGTGTTTCTGACTCTGAAGATACTATGCCCAAAGATGAAATCACACATCAAATTGGTCATCGACAACATCACATTAGTACACTGTGTCAACAGACAAGGCTCCACATCTCCTCAGATCAACCATGTAATCCTAGCCATTATCTCGTTAGCAAAAAGGAGGAAATGGCATCTTTCAGCAGTTCACCTCGAAGAGGTTCGCAATGTGACGGCGGACACCCTGTCGAGATCCAAGCCTCAGGAAACAGAATGGTTTCTGGACATTAAATCATTAGGTTTCATTCTAGAGCAAGTCCCAGGACTACAAATGAATCTCTTTGCGACGAGCTTCTACAAAAAACTTCCCCGATATGTAGCACCAAACTTGGACCTGGAAGCGACAAGAATGGATGCGATGTCTCTGGATTGGAACCAGTGGTCTCATTTACCTATTTCCTCCATTCAACCTCCTACTGAAAGTACTGAACAAACTGCGGACTTTCAAGGGAACCGCAGCTCTGGTGGCTCCCAAGTGGCCCAAGAGCAATTGGTACCCTCTTGTTCTGGAACTCAAACCCCTTCAGATCCCTATACCATCTCCAGTGCTGTCCCAGGTTGTTCAACAGACAACTGTCTTCTCTTCCTCTTGGATAACGAAAACCTTTCAGCTAATGATTTTCTTGCCCTCGAGAGGCTCAAAGAAAATTCGGAGTTGCAAGGGAAAGAATTGACTTCATAGAAGAGTACAAGTCCAACACCACAAAACGACAATATTTGTCTTCCAGGAATAAAATGGGTTGCATTCATGAAAAGTCATCAGCCCTCTTCTATTTCTATGGACTTCTGTATTTCTTTCTTCATTTCACTACACGATCAAGGTCTAGCCTCTACAACTATTGCCTCATGTAAGTCGGCACTAACTAGACCGATCGCGTATGCTTTTCATATTGAACTTAATAGCGTGCTATTCAATAAGATCCCAAAGGCTTGTGCTAAACTGAAACCTAATGCTCCTCCCAAGGCTATTTCTTGGTCCTTGAATAGTCTTGCACTTTGCCTCTTCGATAGATAGCTCCTCTGCCTCTCTGAGGGATCTTACTCAAAAAATCTATCTTTTTGCTTGCTATGGCTTCTGGTGCTAGAGTCGGTGAGATTGTGGCCCTTTCAAGGGATGATGGCCACATTGAATTCTTGGATTCAGGAGAAGTAAACCTTTATCCAGATCCAGCATTCTTGCCGAAAAACGAACTTCCCACGAAACGCTGGGGCCCCAGAAAATTGTTCCACTATAGGAGGACCCTTCTCCGTGCCCCGAGGAGAGCCTTAAAGCCTATCTATCCAAGACCCGGGCCTTCAAAGGCAGTCAACTTTTTAAAGGAGAATCGACAGGATCTAACCTTTCTCTGAAACAGCTAAGGTCTAAACGCACCTACTTCATCAGAAGGGCTGACCCGGAAAGTATTCCAGCGGGTTATGACCCTAGAAAAGTTTTCTCTTCCTTAATTTTTTTCCGATCTATGTCCTTAACAGGTTTACAAGCTTACACAGGATGGAAATCTTCAAGAGTGTTCTTCAAACATTACCTACATCAGTTGGAAGAGATTAAACACTTCATGGTGGCCGCTGGTAGTGTGATTAAACCAGCTTCTTAATTGTTGTATATGGACTCTTATAGACTGTATGGTTGAGACTTCTCAGTCTACATTGTGCAAGGGGACTCATGTTCCTCTTTTCAAGGTACTATTTAATATATTAAAGAGTCAAGGTGATATTTTTCCATGTATGTCATGAGTGTTACTATTTTATAAATCTGTTACATAATTTTGGGGTTAGAAAACTCTGGTTTTCTGTATATATCTACTGCATATACTGTAATGTTACAATTGATTACTGTTACATTTGTGCATTGTTTGGAAACAATAAATGACTGCTGTTCCTTTTTGCATTTCCTTTCCTTGAACCTACTGTACAAAATAAAATTAGGAAACATGACAAATTCGGAGATAATTTGTATTTTTCCTAACCATACAAACCTTAGCTATTTACAAAGGGTTTACTTTCGGCGTAGCTGAAATGACGAGCCATTAGAATTTTAACGAGGGTGTATTACCCCCGCGCTAGTTAGCAAGGGGGTAGGGGCGTGGTAGCTGGTTACCCCTCCCCCCCTCACACACCGGTGAACTGTTTCACTTCACTTAGAGGTAGGACTTGCCTTGGGGGACAGGGCTGGCGGGCAAATATGTGTAAATAGCTAAAGTTTGTATGGTTAGGAAAAATACAAATTATCTTCGAATTTGTCATTTGTTCCTTAACCGAAATACAAACCACGCTATTTACATAGGGTGACTTACCCTTAGGTAGGGTGGAAAGTCCCCAGCCTTACTGGCTTTGGCTTACTCGGGGACTCAGAATTCGAGTGAGCAGCACTCGAGAAAAAGTCCCTGCACCTCGCAAGTTTCTTGCTACGCAAGAAACGTGCGGCCTACATAAGCTTGTGTGTGGAGGGAAGAAGTGTGACTTGTCCTAGGAAGTCGACCTGAAGTCCTTTAGCTGGAATTCTAGGCTAGGACGTTCCCAATCCACCTCATCAGGGTATGGGGGACGTGACAGTATTAACTTAATACTAGGAACACAAGAAAGCATGGTTTACCTGTAGAGGTTTGAGGTCAGCTATGCAGAGAACCCTGGATGCTGCTTTCCCCAAGAGAGGGGAGGATGAAGAAAGAAGTAAGTGCCAGACATACTTCTTTCATTCATGCAGCCTAAAACTGGATAACAATGCCCTCAACCTTCTGCTACCTGTCCATTAAGGAGCCTGAGGTTAGACCAGCTGTTGTGTAGCCACCACAGGGCCAATAGAAAACGTATCGACGCTCCTGTAGGTCACGTCCTGCAGGTAGTGGGCTGTGAAGGTCGTTAGACGCTTCCAGACTCCAGCTTGTAGCACCTGAGTCACAGAGTAGTTCCTCTTGAAGGCGAGGGACGTTGCGATGCCTCTGACATCGTGTGCTCTAAGGCGACGTGACGGAGGAGGATCTGGATTCAGGGCGTGATGGATGACCCTTTGAGTCCAGGCTGAAAAGGAATTCTTGATGACCCTCCTCTCCGTCCTCCCTGCGCTCCCAAAAAGGGCTTGCACGTGAGGACGAACTGCAGCTGTTCTTTAAGATAACCCCTCCAACTCCTTACTGGGCATAGTAGGAGAAGGTTTGGGTTATCTGTTACAGAACGGAGACTCGAAATCCTGAAGGAGTCGAACCGAAGGTCCGGGACTCCAAGATTTTGAGTCTAGTAACCAACTCAGGGACGAACCTGAACGTTACCTCCACCTATCCTCTTGAATGGGCGACGTCGTACAAGAGACCATGAAGTTCGCTGACACGCTTGGCCGAGGCCAGAGCGAGCAGGAGCACCGTCTTCCAAGACAGGTGACGATCAGAAGCCTGGCGAAATGCTTTGCAAGGAGATCTCTTAAGAGCCCTAAGAGCCCGAACCATGTTCCATGGAGGAGGTCTCACTTCCGACTGGGGGCAGGTAAGTTCGTAGTTTCGTATGAGCGAAGAAAGATCCAGCGAGGAGGAAATGTCTATTCCTTTCAGCCTGAAGGCCAGGCTTAAGGCTGAGCGATAGGTTTCCACCGCCGAGAGCGAAAGGCGCATTTCCTCCCGCCGATATACAATAACTCCGCTATTGCTGGAATAGTGGCATCAAGGGGAGAGGTACTTCTCCTACGACACCAACCACAGAAGACTCTTCACTTCGCCTGGTAGACCCCTGCGGATGACTTTCACAGGTGTCGAGACATCCGCTCCGCAACTTGTTGCAGAACGCCTCTCTCTGTGAGGAGATGCTGGATGGTCTCCAGGCGTGAAGCCGAAGCGATGCTAAGGCTTGTGGTAGATGTTGCAGTGTGGTTATTTGAGTAGCTCGTGTCGTGGGGGAAGCTCTCTCAGGAGTTCCGTCAGGAGATGCAGAAGATCCGGGAACCACTCTGCATGATGCCGCAGCGGAGCTATCACAGTCATCGACAGGTTGACTGATAGTCTGGTCTTGTTGAGCCCCCTTCTCAACAGACAGAACGGTGGGAAGACGTAGACGTCGATGTTGTCCCACCATGTAGGAAGGCATCTTGCCAGAGTGCCTTGGGGTCTGGGACTGGGAGTAGTACAGCAGCAGCTTGAAATTCAAGGCTGTCGCAAACAGGTCCACAAGGTAAGGACTTGTTGGCTACCAGGGGGGGGGGGAGCAAGACCACTCGGTACTCTCTATCTGTGAGGCCCTGCTCAGACTGTCGGAGAGCACATTCCTTTGTCCAGAATGAAGCGAGCCGATAGGGTATTGAGTGGACTTCGGTTCATCTCAGTATCTCTACTGCAAGATGAAAAAGTTGTCGTTCACGGAGTGACTTGCCAGGGTCTGTTGGAAGTGTTGAAAGGCCAGAATACGGCCTTCATTCCTAGCAGATTGATGTGGAGGTACCCTTTTGGTTCTGACCATAGGCCTGATTCAGAACGTGGCCCCCCCCCCCCTTGTTTTGACGAGTCCGAGAACATCATCAAATGCGGAGGAAGGACGAGAAGATCCATTCCCTTGCAAAGGTTTCCGTAGGTCAACTACCACTGCAGGTCCATTCGTTCCGCAGGTCCCAAAGGGACCAGAATGTCCGGGGAATCGTTGTCTTGATTCCACCGGGACTTGGGCCGCCGATGCAGGGATCTCATCCTGAGGCGGCCGTTGGAACTAGCCTGGCCAAGGAGGAAAGGTGACCTAGGAGGTGTAACCAAGATTGGGCTGGAAGTTCTCCTCGTCTGAGGAAAGGTTCTGCGACTCTCCTCAGCCTTGCTATCCAGTCATCTGATGGGAAGGCTTGGAGATTGGAGTCTAATATCATGCCTAGATATCCCAGTTGTTGAGATGGAAGCAGAGAAGGCTTCTCAAGAATTACCATGATCCCTAGATCTTGGCAAAGTCCCAGAAGCTTGTCTCGGTGTCGAAGAAGGGTCGATTCCGAGACTGCCTGGGTTAGCCAGTAATCCAGAAAGCGAAGGAGACGGATGCCGCTCCTGTGTGGCCATGAAGATAACAGGGTAAACATTCTGGTGGACACCTGCGGTGCTGTGGAGAAATCGAAACACAGCACCTTGAACTGGTATAACTTGTTGTCTAGGCTGAATTTCAAGTACTTCCTGGAAGACGGATGGATTGGGATCTGGAAGTACTCGTCCTTCAAATCCAGTGTGCACATGAAGTCTTGTGGTCCCACTACAAGCCTGATTGACTCTGCTGTTCCACGCTGAACGAAGTTTGTTCGACAAACTTGTTCAGGGCTGAGAGGTCGAGACAGGTCTCCAGCCTTCAGACGCTCTCTTACAAGAAAGAGTCGACTGAAGAAGCCGGGAGGGAGCCGTCAATGACCTTTTAGAGAGCATCCTTCTAGAGCATGGTCTCGATTTCTGCCCGAAGGGCTAGCCCCTTTGCCGAACCCATAGCATAGGAGCTCAGCGACGCTGGATTCGCTGTCCGTGGAGGTAGAGATGTAAAGAACGGGACGCGATATCCTTGGCTGATCACGGAGATCGTGCAGGAATCGGCTCCGAGTTGCTGCCACCTGAGCGTGCAACCTTAGGCATCCCCCCACTGGGGACCATGCAGGGGGGTTGCCAATCCTAGAGTTTGCAGCCTCGGCGGCTCCCTCAGGATTATTGCCTCCCCAGGAGGACTGCCTGCCCTTCTTGTCTCTGACAGGAGGGGGCTGCTGTTTAGACACCTTGTCTTAGCTGCCGGGGCCGGTTCCGATGTCCTAAGCTGAAGAGGGTGTTGTTGTTGAGGCGCTGGAGGCTTGTAGGGTCTGGATGTAAGCGCCTTTGGAGGAGCAAATCGTGATTCGACTTTCTCCACCTCTCAGCTGTCCGTTCCCCGTCCTTGGGCTCAAAACAAGGTCTTTCCAAGGGTGGAAGAGTGTCTGAGTTTGCCGACATCCATGGTTGGGACTTCCGAGAGGAACCTCTCGATCGCTGCATCTCAATGCTTCAACATCGAGTTTTCCCACAAGTTCGAAACTTGGTGAGCCGGGAAACGATGGTGCTCGTGCCCGAGAGGAGGAAAGTTTCCATGACCTTCCTGGAGCTCTCCTTGGACAAATTCTCGGATCACAACAGGATGCCCAGAGATCCAAGCCAGACGACCAGCCACGAAGTGGCCCACATGGCACACTTTGCGGCTTTCTCCTGGCTTAAGATCTCTGAAGATGAGAATGTCACCTGCCGGGCGGAGAATTTCTCGAGAGAAAAACTCCCTGGTAAACCCCTTCCACGGAATGGTAGAGAGGAAGGGCTAAACCAGGTTCCCCCATGATCTCGAAGTACCTCCTCTGCTGATGGCTGACAGACGCAGTGTCAGCAACTCCCGCTGGGGGAAAGGGAATCGAACGATCCTGAGGAGTAGAGATGATGGGGCCTGCCTGAAAAGAAGGAAAAGAATGTTGCCCAGACCTCTCTGAAGATTCTTCCTGCTATTGCACGTGCCATGCTCTGCATTTACGGGGTGAAGATCGTGATCTGGAAGTACGCGCTCCAGAAGACTCGCCAAGTTGCATGTGTTGCGGAAACCCGACGGGAATCGCGGTCGAAATCGCCCTGGCGCTTGCGCGATGGTAAATCGTTGCGAGGGCGCACAGGTGAAAGTGCGCGTGGGCGCGCATGAGAGGGCGAGCGTGGTTGTAAGGGCGAGCGCTGGCGTTCGGGAGACCGATGGCGCGTAGGCGAGCGTTGGCGAGTTTTGGCGAGCGATGGCTCACTGGCGGGAATCGCGCTGGCGCTCGCGCGATGGAAAACCGTTGGTTCGCGCGCGGGCGAACATGGCTGCGCATGTGCGCGGGCGTGTGGGCGCGCGGTCGTAAGGGCGAGCGCGGGAGACCGATGACGCGTAAGCGAGCGATGGCTCGTAGGCGGCCAAGGCGCGTTGGCAAGCGATGGCGCGTTGGCAAGCGATGGCGCGTTGGCGAGCGGTGGTGCGTAGCGACCGATCGCGTACAGGAGAGTTAACGCGTGGGCGCGTAGGAAACCTACGGCGATTGAAGCGTTGGCTCGTTGAAAACGCTTGAGCGCAGGCGAAGAATCGCGCGGGCGCGTAGGAGATCGCTGGTGCGTAAGGAGAGCCCAGGGGTGCCTGTGAGCGCTAGCTTAGGTGTCTCCTGGGCGGCGCGGTGTGAAGTGGAAGCGTGCTGGAACTGGAACCGCGCGTGGGCGCATGGCGCGAACTTCAGAAGGGCGCTGCGAGTCCAGAAGAGCCTGTGAGCGCCTGTGCGCTAGCGTAAGAACTTCTTGAACTGCGCGCGACGAGGCAGGAACCAGGAGATCGTAGGAGCGTAGTTGCGTGGCCAGAAGATATGCGCGGCCAGACGATTTCAGCGAGGGTGCAGAACCAGAGAGATCGTCGGCGAGGAGGCGAAGGAATAAACATCTTGACTGCGGCCAGATTTGAAGATCGTGGGCGCGTGGGCGAACATTGGCGCGTATTGCGCACATCAGGAAAGAGGGGCGCAGATGCGCGCTGGCAAGCAGGTGGAAGTGGAGTTCAGTGAAGAAATAATTTCCCTGCTTGCGCCCAGATCCGGAGATAGTGGGCGCGAGGGCGAACGTTGGCGCGCATTGCGCACATCAGAAAAGGGCGATCAGATGTGCGCCGGCGATCAGGCAATCGTGGGCGTTCAGGAGACCATTGGTGCACATGGCGCGCAGCCGCACAGAAGGTCTCAGAAGAGTTGGCGATCAGGAGATCTACGGCGAAACTCAGCTACAGGAGGTCCCTGGAGTGCTGATTCAGCAGAAGTCTGGTCCACAGCAGGAGAGCATTTGCGCCGCACGCGCAGGAGAACGAGGTAGCACAGGTAAAAACCTGGCACTAAAGGGACTTACTCACATTGTGAGATAAGCCCTTTGCCCCGAAGGGACCGGTGCCCGTTTGGAAAACGGGGTGGAGTGGCTCCCACTGCGCTTCTGCGGAGAAGGAAGACAAGATTTGGCAGGTGTCGGAGATCGCGAACGAATTGCTGACAGGTCTAGCGAAACAGCTGCAATGGTCTGTTCTCGTCGAGGAGGATCCTCTGCGGCTGAAGATGAAGACAACCACGGACAGGAGCACCATTATCAGTCCTCCGAAGAGGAGTCTCTGTTAGTGAATTCCCCCGAGGGTGAGAGACACTCGCAGGAGAGACCGTTGGGCTCAGCTGCCCCCTCGAAGGATGTTTGGAGCGGGGAACTGAGCCTTCAGGTACAACAGCAGGGGAGTCCTCCGAAGAGGAGTCTCATGAGTGTCCTCTCTCGCGAACGAGAGGTGAACACTTCATAGAAGAGACAGGAAGAACTGATGAAGGCGCCCCTTAGGGCCGTTGGATCAGCAAGCTGACCATAAAGAGCAACCCTCCGAAGAGGAGCTCCTGCAGCTGCTCAGCCCCTTGAGCGTAGCTGCAAGTGCGGCCGCTCAGCACCAAGAGCACGCACGAACTCCATGGTCCAGCCTTGCAACCGCTCAGCCCCTTGAGCATGGTTACAAAAGCGGTCGCTCAGCACCAAGAGCATAACCGCCCGAGGACCAGAAATTATAAAGGTAAGAGAAGTTGCCCCCCCTAAAGGGGAAAAAACTCATACCTGGGAAGGGAACCTCCCTCGGAAGGGAAGTTACCCACCCATGGAGGCGAACCTCCTGAGCGTTCTAAATGAACTAAGGAGCTGACCGTTGTCACGGGGGAACTTCTAGGAGAAGGGAACACGCCCATGACGAAGTCGTAGAGGAGCGGCAACAGCAGACTCCCCAGGCCCCAACAGGATAGCTCTGCTTCGTTGGCACATTAAGCAAGCAAAAAACTAGATAGTTAACTGTGAAAATAAAATAATTAGTTAACATTTATTCCCCCGGGGGAACTCCGAAGAGGAACCCCTGATGGAAAAGAACATAAGAATTACGCACCAGGAATGCGCCCTCCTCCCCCACTGACAATCACGGGAAGGGGGGGAAGGCGGAGAACTGTAACAAAACAGAATTATAACAATTATAATTATGTAATTCATCTAAGAATGTTCACTAATAGTAAGAACGAATGAACCCCGAAGGGAAGCGTTCTACGCAGAAGCTGAAAAGTTAACAAATACAATTAGATTTGATTAAAAATAATTGAGACAAAATAAACGGAGTAGCAACTCATCCCGCAACGGGAAGGGAGCTACCGTAATACGTAGTAGAAATAAAAGAGTGAACGACCTCGAGGAGAGAGAGAGAGACCGTAGTCAAACTAAACTCCCATGTTCCCTACGCTGAAAGACCAAGTTCCCCGTAGGGAAGGAGGGACAGCGGAGAAACAGATTAATAAATAAAGTCCAGCGATGACGATTCCCCACGGCGCACCCCGAAGGGAGACCGAAGGACCAAGGGAGAGATCGCGACCCATGAAATGTCACCGTGGGGGCCTGGGACCACACGGAGATGATGTCGTACAATTGAGTGGACTTAATACACACACACACAGCACAAACTCTGAAAAGGAAACTTACCGTATTTCTATACTCAAATATATACATAAACATAAGAATGTTTACATATATATTAAGTATAAGAAAAGTAAGTAATTAAGTAAGACAAAACATTAATGGCTGCCATGCGAGGACGGGACAGACACGTCTGTTCATTGTCCGAGCCAAAAGTGAAGTGGAGCAGTTCACCGGTGTGTGAGGGGGGGAGGGGTAGCTAGCTACCACTCCCCTACCCCCTTGCTAACTAGCACGGGGGTAATACACCCTCGTTAAAATTCTAATGGCTCGTCATTTCAGCTACGCAGAAAGTAAACCCTATGTAAATAGCGTGGTTTGTATTTCGGTTACGGAACAACTCAATTTATAACCCTCCTTTTATAGACTTCGGTCTTTTCATCTTCTGGAGACAAAGATCTTCTCCGCAGTGAGTGGGACTGTGACGTTGATTTCCTTTGCTCCTACGTTTTACAAACATATCGCTTGCTCCATAGCTTGGTCCTGTACCATACTTACCAATGTAACAGGAGGTGTGATTATGTCTCTGGGGTGTAAAGGGTTAAAACTCTCCTGGCTACAACTGAGAATAATAATTCTCTGGTACGCTTCCATCAGGATGACATGGCTCGAGTCCAAAACATGGATATTGACATAGGAAAAACTGATTTTTTGGGTGAAATAGCCATGTCGTCCTGATGGCCCGCCCGTTACTCTCCATCCCCTCCCAATTCTCAGTGTGGGACCTCGCGTCATGCGATGGCCCCTCCTGGAATGGTTCAACTGGAAACATGTTAGTTGTAGCACATTGAGATCGGGAGTTGTAACGGCTCACTTGCCTATGTCCTTCCCTCTACCCTTATCCTTTGAGACAAGGTTAACTCTATTCGGGGAAGGATAGCCATGGCTTGTTATTAACACGTCCCTGATTTATAAACGATATCTCCCGGAATATTCGCTCCTGAGGTCAGAACTCTGTTGATACCTCTAAGGTAAAATTTCTGTGGTATATCACTCGCAGAAATATCCCAAGTAAAAGCTGCCATTAAGGAACTTCCATCAGGATGACATGGCTATCTCACCCAAAAATAGATTTTTCTTATGTCAAAATCTGTTATTTTTTATTGACACAATTTTCCCAAAATGATTCTAATTAGCAAATCTCAATAAAAAATATCACTAGTAAATCTGTTTAAACCCATAACCATGAATCACCGGGTAAGCAAATCTAAGTTTGTATAATTGATAATTAACGCCAAAAATTCTAGCCCCTGGGGCTAACGTGCGTAGCAAAACGAGTTCCACTTGCAAGAACATAGGAGCAATGAGATAATGTTTAATGGCAAGTGAAGCGAGCATACGACGGAGCAAAAGCAATTAAACCATTAGCTCAATTAATTATGGAGGTATACATTTATAGTACGATGAACAATGCACGATTAACTCCATAGAAAATGGGATGGGAAGTAACATTTTCTAAGAGTCCACAAGTCCTGGCAAACAAAAACTCCAATGTTTTGACCATGTTTCATTAGTATTACTAGAAAGTCACATTTTCTAAGAGTCCACAAGTCCTGGCAAACAAAAACTCCAATGTTTTGACCATGTTTCATTAGTATTACTAGAAAGTCACATTTTCTAAGAGTCCACAAGTCCTGGCAAACAAAAACTCCAATGTTTTGACCATGTTTCATTAGTATTACTAGAAAGTCACATTTTCTAAGAGTCCACAAGTCCTGGCAAACAAGAACTCCAATGTTTTGACCTTGTTTCATTAGTATTACTCGGTAGTTGACCTACCCATAAGTAAAAATTTCTGGCTTTCCACCAGAAACCATTATAAAAAAAAACGTTCATTACATCTATAATTACACCATATACCCGATTCTTTAGAGCCATAAAGGATATTGTTTTAGTATAAAAATTTACCAACAATACGTAGTGTGTAGACGTACTGTACACTTACCGAAATGTGTTCATTAACTAACACAATACTTATAATGTGATAAAAACCAACTCAAAACAATAACTGTGTCTTAGTAGACTGCACTTAAGCAATGGTCAGTGAGTTGGTAGGGTTAGGAGTTATCCCAGGGAGTATGTATGATAGCGGCCACTTGTATGTATTATTATGTCTAACTTAGAATACGGCTGTGTAAGGGGGGGCGGCAGACCCCGTGAGGTATATAGGTAAGGACACGGCTTGTAGGTTAGGTTAAGGGGGAAAGTTTAGGTTAGTTGATTTCCATTTTTAATCAATGCATGAGGAACTGGCCGCTGATATACAAAGGCTCCGTTATCCCACCCTAGGGCTGTGAGTTGGTAGGGTTAGGAGTTAACCCAACCTAGGGCAGCAAGTATTACCAGTTTCACGGTCTTCGCGCCTGTCTGTGTTACCCAACTCCCCAACCCCCAATAATGGGGCTGATTATATTTAACCCATTGAGAGAAGACGAATTGTTTGTTATAACTTGGAAAATACAATTTTCTGACAGATGCCATCAAATTAATTCAATTCTAACAAAAATACAACAGAAATACATCTTATTTTCACCAAAAGGATTGTTGGTTACTTATGAAATTTAACCGATTTGCCTCAGCCTATTGGTAAGTATATTCATGAATTGGCTGAGCCTATACAGCATACCAAGGTTCCAGTGACATATTTTCTTATTGAAATAAGATGAATGTACTTACAATCTCAAGTAATGTAGGTGTTCCTTGTTAAGAGTGATTTGATTGATTCAAGTCGAAAACCACAAGCAAAATTTACTTGAATTCTTCGTCCCCGAATCACTTATCTATCTCGTAATAGATCAAACACCACAAGTCTTGTACTTATTCAATTGCAGCAACTGCTTGATTGCCTCAAGTTCTGTTAAGTAATTAAGTAAGTCTCGTCCTCAACTCGAGTATTATAACGTCAAAAGGTTCACATGTTGAACTTGGTGCCGAAGATTCGCCATTTCATCGTCAAGGGACAACAACAAACATTTGGAAGCGTTTGGTTTTTATATATTTTTATTTCTTTTATTTATTTCAAATATATTTTGTTTATTTGAGTATTATCATAGTTAAATATCCAAATATAATTTATTATATTATTAAATATAAAATTTTAGAGCCAAAAAATTATTTACTTTTGGTAATAAGTGATTTATATTAGTAGAATAACTAATGTTATAACGAAACGCCTCTACATTCAAGTGAGTTCTCCGACAACACGTAAACAAACATTTGGAAACGTTTGGTTTTTACAAATTTTTATTTCTTGCATTTATTTCATATGTTATTTGTTTATTTAAGTATTAGCATAGTTAAATTTCCATTATTTATTTTATATAATCTAAAATTTAAAATTTTAAAGCAAAAAATAATGAACTCCTTTCGATAATAATTGATTTTTTATTAGTAAAATAACAAATATTATTTAAAACGTCTCTACATTCAAGTGAGTTCGCTGATAAAACGTAACTAGTAAAACCTAAATAAAGAGCTGGAAAAGGAAAGTAAATACTAGAGTTCACGAAAAAGAAAAATATAATACTATTGAATAGTGATGAAAAATGTAAATAAAAAGAAACCTATGCCTAAGAGAGAGAGAGAGAGAGAGAGAGAGAGAGAGAGAGAGAGAGAGAGAGAGAGAGAGAGAGAGAGACACACACACACACACACACACACACACACACACACACACACACTATAGACATATAAAATGAAAGAAGTCAAGCATAGAAATTTCGAGGAAATAGAAAACATAAAAAAACATAAATGACAAAAAGTAAAGAAACCCACAGTTACAGATTCAAGACCAGTATTCCTTACAAATGAATCCAATTATTAGATATTTATGGATATTCTAACAACTTGTAAGAAAAAGAAATGGACATGGGCGGGACATACATTGAGAATGACAGACAGCAGATGGGCATTAAGAATAACAGAATGAGTACCTAAAGATAGTAAAAGAAACAGAAGAAGGAAGAGAAGGCGATAGATTGAAGAGCTAAGGAAGTGTGCTGGTATATACTGGCATAGGAAAAACATAAACGGACGAGAGCTTGTCTAAGGCCTTTGTCCTGCAGTGGACTATCAACGGCTGGTGATGATGATACATACATACTCATACACATACACATACAACACACACACACACACACACACACACATATATATATATACATATATATATATATATATATATATATATATATATATATATATATATATATATATATATATATATATATATACATATATATATATATATATATATATATATATATATATATATATATATATATATATGTATATATATATGTATATATATATACATATAGCCTATTACTAGCTAAGCTACAACCCTTGTTGGAACAGTAGAATGCTATAAGCCCGAGGGGCCCAACAGGGAAAATAGCCCAATGAGGAAAGGAAACAAGGAAAGATAACATATTCCAAGAACAGTAACAACGTTAAAATAAATATTTCTTATATTAACTATAACTTTAACAAAACAAGAGGAAGAGAAATTAGATAGAATAGTGTGCCCGAGTGTACCCTCAAGCAGGAGAACTCCAACCTAAGTCAGTGGTAGACCATGGTACAGAGGCTATGGCACTACCCAATGTTTTAATTTTGGAGTGTCCTTCTCATTGAAGAGCTGCTTACCATAGCTAAAGAGTCTCTTCTACTCTTACCAAGAGGAAAGTGGCCACTGAACAATTACATTGCAGTAGTTAACCCCTTGGGTGAAGAATTGTTTGGTAATCTCAGTGTTGTCAGGTGCATGAGGACAGAGGAGATCTGTCAAGAATAGACCAGACTATTCGGTGTAAGTGTAGGCAAAGGGAAAGTGAACCGTAACTAGAGTGGAGGATCCAATGTAGTACTGTCTGGCCTGTCAAAGGATCCAATAATTCTCTAGCTGTGGAGAATTTTTATCTAAATGTTTGAGTGGGAACTTAGTCCGGGAAAGTCTCCTTACGGCAGTTACACAAAGATCAACAGGGAAGGATAATGAGCACTTTACTCTCGGGGCAAAAACGCCCTGCTAATATCTTTACTGCCACAGTTTACTAACCTTCACTCTTAAATACAAAAGGGGGAAATTTTACTGTCCAGAGGCCGGAGAACTCCACACGTGAAAATAAAAGTAATTTATGGTCTACTCTAGCTTTGTCATGTCTATAATCTTCTCACTCTTAGGCTCTGTTCCGACTCCGTCCCAGCTACCCCAGCGAGATGCTGGACAGGTATTTTACGTTAATGCAATTAGACAAAATAAAAAATGGGAGCAGTGATGTAAAGTAGTTTAAAAGTTTAAAGATAAGGATCTTTACCTTCGAACCAAATATATTAATACAAAGTTCCTTGCTGTTACCGTCTATAGACATACTTTGGTTTACTCTTCAAATATTGGGTATTCTGTCCGCTGATCAAATATTCATACTTTTGCACATTGAAATAAATGAGGGAGCAAAAATACTAAGGAGGTTTAATTAACCTAATATTGATTTATTCACAAATTTACATTAAAAGAAAACGGACATCTTAACAACACAAAAATGGTATCATAAAAGGAATGCAAATTAAAAGCAATTCAAAATAATAAAAATGATGGGTTAGAACGTGGTCTGCAATAATCAATAATCTAAATGGGGTCGGACACGTGGCGTGTGAGTGTGTAGATTGCCTTACCTTATGTAAGACACGGGCTCTTGCCGCTGGGGGACACGTGGCCCATGTGACTTAGAGACTGTGCTAGTCTCAAACCAGAAATTAATATCCAAGGAAAATATATACACACAATCCCACCGCACACAGTCCGAATATGTAAAAGCCTGTTATTCTAAGCAAGTTAAAATTAGTCTAAGCTAAAAAAATGGGGGAATAACTATGGCCAAGGTTGTGGTACCTGCACTCCTTTGAAGATTGCCCTTTGCCCGTGATTGGCTGTTGACCTGGTTGCACTTTGCACTCTTGACTGGCTTACCCCAAGAATTCTCACTTTGGCTGCAATGAAGGTATACCAGGCTCTTCTTCCTGTATATTTAATATTGATTGTGGATGGTTTTGGTTTGATTTATTATAGTTTGTAAGAAATATATTACTTAGGTTATGTTTTGTTTATTTTGTCCTTTTGTCTAAGAGTCTGGTTTTAGATAACGTAAGGGGAAAGTTTGTTTTGTTGAGACATCTGTCTGTTAGAGGGATTCAAGGGTGTCGGGGTTGTCCTTGCAACATCCCGCCACATTATTTTGGCGCCCGAACAGGGACTGTCGAGGTGGGATAGGAAGCTGGACTCTTGGACAAAGGACTGCATTAGATTAAGAAATTAGATATAAGACTGAAAAATGGAAGAGCAGAACAAGTTACTGAGGGAGGAATTGCGGTTGGTTAAAGAACGGGAGCAGAAGTTGATAGTTGAGAAAGAGAGGTTGCTAGTAGAGAATGAGAGGTTGAACTGTGAGAATGAGGAGATGCATAGGAAACTGGGGGAAATTCAGGGAACTGTAGAGAGAGTGGAAGAGGGTGTTGAGATGAGGAAGCGAGAGAATGAAGAACGAATGGAGAAACGAATGGAAGATATGATGGGGCAAGTAATGGGGATGATGAAAACTTTAATGGGTGAAGGTGCAGTCGGAGGAGTGTCCTCAGCTTTGGGTAATGGGTTGATAGTGGAAGAGAAGGCTAAGGTAAGTGATGATGGGAAAGGAAAAGATAGTGATAGCAATAGTGATAGTGAGATTGAAATTAAAGGAATTAGGCATGATAAGGATGAACAGAAATGTGATAGGAAGAATGAGAAGAAAGGTAAAAGTAGTATGAAGAGGGAAAAGAAGAAAGGTCAGGATAAGAGTGAAGATGATCATGAATGGGTGAAAGTGATAAGTAAGAAAAAGGGTAAGAAAGGAATGGTTAAAGATAGGAATTTGAGCGTTGAATTGGATTCTTTATATTCAAATGAAGAAGAAGGAAACAAGAAGAAAGGTAGCAGTGATGATAGCAGTGAGAATGAACGTGATGTGTGTAAGACTATGTTTATGAGAGAGGTACCTCGGTGTGAAAGGTTCAATGAGCATAGTAGTAGGGATGTATATGAGTTTTTCAAGGAGTATGAGAGGTATTGTCAGGATAAGTATGGTGATAGTAAGAAAGTTTGGGCTAGGGAGTTAGGAGAATATTTGACTGGGTATTTGTTGACGGTGTATGGTGTGATAATGAGTGTGGGGGATGTTGATTATGAAAGTGTGAACTAGAGAATAATTGAGCAGGTGAAAAATATGAAAGGGAGTGTTAGGTATAAGCGTAAGAATGATTTTGATGAGGCACGGATTAATGTAGGAGAAGCGATATCGATGTATGTATGTAGCTTGGAAACGTTAGCTGGGAAGAAGTATGGGGATGAAGGTATAAATGAAAATAAGGAGTTAATGAGGAAGTTTTTGGCGACCATACCTGAGAATGTGAGTGAATTTATTAATTTGAAACGGAAGGAGAAAATGAGGTGGACGAAAGAAAGACTGACATGGGATGATATTTTAGAGATAGTTGAGGATTATGAGTTAGATAGGTGCATGAAAGAAAGTAAATCTGTGAGCGTAAGAACTGGAATGGAAGAAAGTGTGCCAGAATTTGTTAGTTTTAGAGATGCTGTTATGAGAGGAGCGATGAGGGTAGCTGATAGTGTAGTAGATAGGAGTGTTAGTGTGAGTAATGTGGGAATACCTGTAAGGACAAATGAAGGATTTAGGCAGGGTAATTGGCGCAATAGGGATAGGAGTGTGAGTGCGCATCGAGGTATGTCAGATAGTCGTGTCTGTGATGAAAAGTGTTATAGGTGTGGAAAGGAAGGTCATAAGAAGAATGAATGTAGATGGGCTCTAGGTGCTTGTTTTGGATGTGATGAGGTAGGGCATAGAATTAGCGAGTGCAAGAAAGAGAAAGGGGTAAAATGTTATCGGTGTGGTATGACTGGGCCCATAGCGAGTGGATGTCGTAGTAATCGTATGAATGTGATTTATGGTAATTGTGGTAAGGATAGTCATTATGCTAGAATGTGCAAGGAGCCGCGGGGTAAGTGTACTGAATGTGGTGTAGATGGGCATGTAGCTAGAGTATGTAGGAAGAAGGGATCAAATCAGCCAGGATGCTCGGGAAACTAGAGTGTAAGAGGGTTCAGCTGGGTGAGTCCTCCTGTGTGTGTGTGGAAGGAATAGGATCAATGTTTGTGAGAATGGGATGAATAATTGGCTGGAAATGAGCAAGTATGAATCTAGTATGCACGAGAAGTTAGGGCTGGAAAATAAACAATTAGTGATAGTTGAATATAGGAAAAAAGAGGCGTTTGAAAGTTTTAAGTGTGGAGAAAGTGCAAGGGAAATTTATAGGTATAGGCAAGAATACGAATAAGTATGACAAGGGTGTAAATGTGCAAGTGAGTGTGGAAGATAAATGTATTAATACAGATGAAACGTGGCCGAGTATGAATGATACTTATAGTGTGTGTGGCTTTTCGTCAGATGATGTAAAAGAAAGAATGAATAACGCAAGAGTGAGAGATAGGAGAATGATAAGTAGCATGAATGAATCTTTTGCTAAAGTTGTGAATGTTTTTGATGAAATGGATGAACTGTTTACAGAAATGAGTGTAATTTTAGGGCCAGATGAGAACGAGGTAGATATGATTGTACATGATATATTAGATGATAAGGATTTTGATAGGAATAGTGTTAATGTAACGAATGATTGTGATAAGGAAGAAGTGAATGAGAGAGTGTATGAAGGCCCAGTTACTCGGAGCAGAGTCCCGTTCCCGACTGCGACTGGGTAATGAAAAAAATAATGTAAGTGGTTGTGTGAAAATGTAGAAGGATTTGGCAAAGTAAGGGGGGAGGAATGTGGAGGATTTATTTTTGTTTTATTTCTATTTTTGTTTTTTGCCAAATCCTGAGAGAGAGAGAGAGAGAGAGAGAGAGAGAGAGAGAGAGAGAGAGAGAGAGAGAGAGAGAGAGAGAGAGTGTATCGATTGTTTGTTGTGAGAAAGACTGTTGGTATAAATGAGGTTGTTTGTTTGTTCACTTTTAGCTAGGTTAGTAGAGTAGTAAACGTTTCGGAGCGAATGCTTTTTTTATTTGACTGCTGTTAGAGGCGTTTGTGTTTGAATGCTAGATTTACCTTATTTAACTGATTTTACCAGCGTGGAAGTGATTATTTATTTTCTGAGTAAGTAGAGTTTTGTTTATATTTGCTTGTCGTGATTGTGAATGATAGGAACAGTTTATTATCTATCTTTGATTATAGTGCGATAGTCTAGTTAGCTAGGAGTGTTCGTAAGTGTTTTTCTTTCTTATTTTGCAGGCCGTAATTCCTCCTTTGGAGAGACTAAATTTGTTAGAAAGTGGATTTATTGTTGATGACCTGGCCTGTATTACGATTTTGTTTGGACTGCCTTTTTTTTTGCATTGCTGAACCGATGATGACCTGGCCTTTGAATTAAGATTGCTGTTGATGATGATGATGATGATGAAGATGATGATGATGAAGATGATGAGGATGATGATGATGATGATAATGATAATAGCAACGACCCCAATCAGGAAAGTAGTTGTGGCAAATTGCCACCTAGTGGAATAGGTGACCACAAAACGGTGATAGTGGTAGTTTGCCATAAAAGACAGTTTGGCTTTGTGTTGAGGAGGACAGTGTTGGTGTCCAATAAAATATAATATACACATATTGGTTGTGGTCTATTTTAGTTTTAAGTTTTTGTTAGGGTTTATCTGATTGTGGAAGCTTTTTTTGTTAATTATATATTTAGCGTTAAGTTTTTTTATTAGTTTAAAGTGTTATTAATTTGATTGTGGATGGCCTATGTTAAGTGATTGTTTTAGTATTAATAAGTATAGTTGTCGGAAATTTCGACCTGATCAATCGAAGTTCCCGCCATTTGACTCCGCCTACGACTACGTCAAATTGGAGGGAAAGGAGAGGACTCGCGGGCGAATGAATGTCGTTCAAGACGAGAATGTTTAGAACCAAAAAGAGAAACCGCCTGGTAGGGGAGGCGCTGAGACTAAAGAAATCAATTACTTGTAATTTAAGATTAAGAAAAATAACGTCATTCTATTGTAACATGATAAAAAAATCCAATCTAGAAATTTAGGTTCAGGAAAAATTGCGCCAAAAAAGTGACGTCGGAGGTTGCAAGGCTTGCTCTGTCTCTTTGATCCGACGTCCCCAATCACAGTAAGTCCTATCTAATTGTTCTCTCTCCCCACCCCTAGTGTACCCAGGTCGGTTTCCGTGTAGGTCTTGATAGAGTTATTGTAAAGTTTGTATCTGTTAATATTTTGTCGATCCTTGTGCCAGGGGATCAGTGTTATTGTGTAAAGCACGTCTAAGGGTCTCGATAAGGGGTTTATCGAGATAACTTTATAAATGTTCAATTAATTTTGTTGATATCTTGAGTCCGAAGTGGACATAGTTTTTTTTCGGTCACACATGTTCTTGTATGTCAAGTAAAGGTTAATTTTTCATGTTTCTTTCGTATTAGATTATTATTTTTATAATAAAACTTGTTAAAATATAACCATATTCTATTTACTTCCCCGAGGGTTTTGTGAAGTTTGTCCATAAGACCTTGTGATTCAGCCCAGTACATCGGGCTAATTTGTATAAACCGGTGAAATTTCGCCACATTTGGTCCTTCGAACCGGATCACAAGTGCTTCCCAGAGCCGGACGGGACTAATTAGAATATGAGCTTTTGAGGGTGGGAGAGAAGTAACAATTAAAGGTTCGTCTACGTCCCGATGTGCGATCGCCCACGTGGGTCAGTTTCTTTGAGTCCCTTCCTAACGTAAAGTTACTTTTGTTTCCTTGCCTTGCCAAACCCCCCCCCCCCCCAAACGTAAAGTAAAGTTAATTAAGATGGCTGTGTCCACAATCGTTCATATCGAGGCGTCGATGGGCCTACTGGAGGATTTACTAAGCGAAACGCAAAGGGCGCTGATAGAGACCTACTCCGAGTCCGTTTACCAGAATTTGGTAACGGAGTTGCAGGCAGAGGTCCGACAGCTTAAAGAGCTATACAAAAGCCAGCGCGTTAAATTAGAATCTAATATCGAAGCCCGAATTAGGCATATGTTAGGTGAAGCGACACGTGCTTCCACTCTATTGTATAATAGAATAGATAAAGTGAAAGGCCCTTCAACGGGGAATGTTGCCCTCCCCAGGTTGAAGCCGCTGCCTCTCCCCACGTTTGAAGGGGAAGTGCAAGAGTACGCATCGTACCGTGAACTATTCACGATCCACGTGGATCGAAGAGCTGATTTAGACGAAGTGTCTAAATTCACGTATTTATTGGGGACGTTGGGCAAAGAGCCGCTTAGGATCATCAAATCTCTAAGTGTAACCGCCGCGAACTATAGTGTAGCATTAGACCTATTAGATAAGCAGTATGGCAACGTGCACCAGACACTCGTGATTCTGCACCGTAAATTAGCCAACATCTTTGTGCCGTCACTAAACCCAGTAGAACTCAAAAGGTTCCGTTTTGAGTTGACCATCATTATTGAACAAATTAAAAGACTGAGTACCAATGACTTAGGCCAGGGCATGGTCATGAGCCTCATTAATCAAAAACTTTCAGAGGGAAAGCTATACCGCAAAGTGGTAGAGCATTTGAGGAAATGCGACTACACGTTGGACGAGTTTTTTGAGGCAATAGATTTTATTGTGAGAATGCTAGAAGACGATGCGTTGCAGAGAGGCGACAGTCTTGAGAGTGACCAAAGACCAGATAGTAGTGTAAGACCGAAAACCCATCCCATCCACCATAATTCCTGCCCATTTTGTAGCGAACGGCATCCGCCTAACGGATGTCGCCAAGTGACTGACGTAGCTGCTAGACGTCGCATTTTGCTAAAAAGGGGTCTTTGTTTTAATTGCACGAAATCAGGCCATCGTAGCGATAAATGTCCCGTTTCAAATTCCTGTAGAAACTGTAATGCTAAGCACCACACTGCAATTTGCGATGCGGGTAGACCGCAATCAATCCCTAGTCATAGTAGTAATAGTCAATCAACAACGTCCCGCCCCGTAGTAAATGCGACGCCTGCGCAGAACCAAACTGCCCCCCGTCCATCCAAAGTTAAAGTAGAATCTAAACCATGCACGAGCGCAAAGATCGCGCAGAGGTCTGATGTGGACCTCCCATGCACTATCTTGCCAACAGCCATGGCAGGTATCCAACTAAGGCAAGGTAGTAAGCGAGTCCGCCTATTTCTCGACTCGGGAAGCCAGAGGAGCTTCATCTCTGCAAAAATTGCCCGTCAATTAGGCCTACCGGTGGTAGGAAGAGTATCCTTGAATATAGCTCCGTTTGGTTCCAAGGAAATAAGCGGACAATACGATGTAGTAAGTTGCAGGGTTGAAATGGGGAAAAGAATCGTGCGTATGAAGTTGGTGGCACACGAACACGTGGACGTCCCGATACATAACGTGGGTTATATAAAGGTCAGACAGCATCTGTTGACCAAGGGAGTCACGTTAGCCAATCCAGCAAACCAATCAGATACCATGAAGAACGTTCACATTTTAGTTGGGGCTGATTATTTTAGCTATTTTATCATAAGTGTAGAAAAAGTAGATGGGATAAATCTCTTCTTAACGCATAATGGTATGTCCCCGTACGGGAAGGTGCCACAGTGGCTGTTCCAAGGGGAAAAGGTCGAACAAGTAAGAACGTTGAGAGTGTGCAAAATCACGGACGAGCCATATTTGTATGATGTAGATGAGTGGTGGCGATTAGACCGTGTTGGCATCGCCCCATCTGAGCAATACACTGTTCGCGAGGCCGAGGCCGTGCGAAAGGTATCGCAAAGCGTTGTAAGAAAACCTGAGGGATATCAGGTTAGCCTACCATTCGGGTCGGATGCTAGGCCAGAAACAAATTATCGTAACGCTGTGGCGCAGTTAGAGTCGTTGCAGACCAAATTCAGAAAGGATAGGAAATATTTTGAACAATATCAGGGAGTAATAGATAAATATATCGAAGCAGGTTTTATATCAGAGGTGAAAAATCACATGCCACACTTTGGTGTTAAGAAAGACAGCCGTACCACCCCCCTTAGAATCGTGTTCAATGCCTTGGCAAAGTCAAAGGGTTGCAAGTCATTGAATGAATGTCTCTTACCTGGGCCCAATTTGGTAGAGGTAGCATATAGTTTAATTATAAGGTTTAGGTTGAACCGATATGCCATGTTAGCCGACATAAGTAAAGCATTCCATCATGTTTTGTTAGATCCTCGTGATGCCAAATACACACGATTTCTGTGGCGCGAGGCAGCTGGTCGAGCGCTTACCTTCGCCTTTAGAGTCGTGGTGTTCGGCATCACAGCTAGTCCATTTTTGCTACAACAGATATTAAATTGTCATTTTAAAGAGGAAGGGCGCCCAGATTTAGTAAAATCCTTTTATGTCGATAACTATCTAGCCACGTTTGAAGATTTAAAACATATGAGGCGAGAGCATGAGTCTGTTCATAACATCTTAAAAGGGGCGGGTATGCCCTTAGAAGGGTGGGCCAGCAATCACTTGGCCTTCGATAGCGAGAAACAGTGGAGTGAGCCTGTGAGTGTGAACGTGCTCGGGCTGCGATGGGCCCAGGACGTGGACAGATTGTGTGTGAAAGAAAGTAAAGGGATCTGTGAGTTGGGGGAGGGATGGGTGCCTACGAAGCGTAGGGTACTTTCCCTATTAGTCTCCATTTATGATCCGATAGGTTTGATAAGCCCATTATTTGTAAGGGGAAAGCTTTTCCTTCAACAACTATGGGAGGATAATGTAGGTTGGGATGATGTGTTAGGAGAAGAAAGGGCTAAAGAGGCAAGTGAATTGTTGAATGATTTGAAAGCGGTGAGCGACATCACCTTTCAAAGATCGATAGGAAGAAGGGGCTTACAACTTCATGTGTTCACCGATGCCAGCAGTAAGGCATATGGAGCAGTGTCATATACTAGGGACGAATGCAATCGGGTAAGTCTGGTTACTAGTAAAACCAGGATCACTCCGAAAGGGATGAGCAAGCTGACGATCCCTAAGCTAGAGCTACTGGCCTTGTTGTTAGGCAGCAGACTAGCAAGAACGCTCAAGGAACTGATCGAGCCACGGGAAATAGTAATGTGGACCGACAGTAAGGTAACGTTGGCATGGGTAGCATCTCCCGATGCCAAGTCTAATAAAAATGTGTTTGTTTCTAACAGAGTGGCGGAAATTATTTTTATTCAGCAGGTTTGTAGTTTCAGTCTGAACCATGTCCCTAGTCATCAGAACCCTGCCGATATCCTATCCCGAGGTGCAACGGCTCGACAATTGTAAGCTAACTCCCTGTGGAGGAACGGTCCAGAATTCCTCAGGACCACGGGAAAGCCTGTTCCTTACAAGGAGGAAGATCCACTACATCAAACTCACGTAGTAGCGGCGGTGCAGGAGTTGAGGGAGGAGATGTGTCCTACCCCCTCAGGCGAGATTTGGGACATCCTGAAAAGGGAAGTAGGGTTCCAATTCTTGTTGAGAGTAGCCAGACTAGTTTTAAAGTTTGCTAAGATAGAACGGCATCCGTTCAGTATTGTTGTACAATTAGAGCAAAAACATTATTTGCCTACTGTTTATGCCTACTTAGAGGGCGGAGTCAGACCCACTCGTGAAGTTGCTAATTTTGTCAGACAATTGAATTCAGTTTTAGTAGATAATCTCATCTTCAGTTAATTCTCTTGCCAGCCAAAGGGCATTTAGTTAGGATGTATTTAAATTATTTACATCAGTTACATTTGCATTGTGGGGTGAATACTCTAATAGGTATCTTTCGACAGAATTGTTGGGTGGCGGGTCTACGTTCCATTGCGAAGCGAACCGTGCGGCAATGCCCTGAATGCAAGCTAGCCTTCCAGCCTCTAACGAGACAGCCACCACCACCCCCCCTGCCAAAGGAAAGGATCACCCTCACAAAACCCTTCACAGCGGTCGGAGTGGAGCACACAGCAGCAATTCATACTGAGACACGGCCAGGATATATACTTATCATAACCTGCATGGCTAGCAGAGCCGTGTACCTTGACTTCTGTCCCTCTTTGGAAGCAGAAGAATTCGTGTTGGCACTTAGACGGTTTAGTGCCACCCATGGTGCCCCACAGCTCATCATGTCCGATAACCATCAAACCTTCAAGGCTGCCAGCCACCTCCTGCAGGGACTTTATGAAGAGGATGAAGTCCAGCAGTTCCTGAGGAAAACTGGCATAAAGTGGCGGTTTCAGACGCCCCGTGCACCTTGGAAAGGTGGGTTCTTCGAGCGTTTGATAGGAGTAACGAAACGGAGCCTCCAGATAGCCCTCGGAAAGAAGTACCTGCCGGACGCCCACGTGCTAACCCTCGTGAAAGAAGCAGAAGCCGTGGTGAATAATCGACCGCTTATGTACAGCGGTGACGAGCGCGAGGATGAAGTCCTCACCCCCTCCCATTTGATAAGAGGACACCAAGTCCACCTCATGGCACCAATCTTACCGGACGACCATCTCAACGCAACCTTCACCTCTCGGAAGCTACGTGATCGTTACATAAGATTGACAGATTCACTAAGAACATTTAGGGAACGCTGGAGAAGGGAATACTTGAGTGCCTTGAGAGCCCGGCACGACTGTCGGCCCGGGGAACCCTCCAAGCTGCACCCCGGAGACATCGTGCTAGTTAAGCAGGAGAATAAGAAAAGAGCGACATGGCCTCTGGGACGTGTCGTGGAGACGTATCCTGACGATGACGGAGTCGTACGTTCGGCTAAAGTGTTGTTTGAGGGTGTTGAATTGCTGCGAGCTGTCAGCCACCTGGTTCTCCTAGAAATAGCCCCCTCTGAGGATGACGATGGAGGAGAAGACGGCGATGACGGAGATGAGGGGGCGTACAGTTCGACAGCCGGAATGCCAGGGATAGCGGAGACGTCTGGGGACGACCAGGGTATGGCAACAGCTACGACAACTCAACAACCAGCCACAGGAACGGACGACATCGACGAGAAAGGTGAGAACTATGCAGTTAGTGAAAGAAGTGAAAATGAAAATGAAACTGAATCAGAGCAGACGAACGCACAAAGACGTTCTGCACGCCCATTGAGAAGGGCTGCCGCGAAACAGCGAGAACTAATGGACTGTCTGCTGAAAGGTGACGACATATAAACGTAGCTGTAAACAATCAGTGGAAAAGGGGCGTGTCCTATCTGGAAGGTAGGGAGGGTGGAGTTTGTGAGGTGTGCATGAATCTGCGGAAGTTGGAAGTGCGTAGGGGTGGAGAACGGGGACGGGTTGGTCTCTCGTGCGTACAGACCGAGCGTTGCACAGAACCAACCCCTCCCTCTTGTACTCCATTAAGTAACAGCCTGCATGTAGCAGCGCTATAGAAGTCTCGATTATTGTGAGTTGAGACAGACTGAATTTGAATTGTCATGTATGCATTTCTGCCATTTTCTGATTGTCTTAGGCCCATTGCCTAATTGCTTTTGCACTCGAATTGTTATGTATGCATTTCTGCCATTTTCTGATTGTCTTAGGCCTATTGCCTAATTGCCTTTGCACTTGAATTGTTATGTATGCATTTCTGCCATTTTCTGAATTGTCTTAGGCCCATTGCCTAATTGCCTTTGCACTTAAATTGTTATGTATGCATTTCTGCCATTTTCTGATTATTTTATGCCCATTGCCTAATTGCCTTTGCATTTGAATTGTATGTATTTCCATTGCCATTTTCTGTTTGTTTTAGGCCCATTGCCTAATTGCCTTTGCATTTGAACTGTAATGTATGCATTTCCATTGCCATTTTCTGTTTGTTTTAGGCCCATTGCCTACTTGCTTTGCCATTTGAATTTTGTATAATATGTGTGTACATTATCACTGATTTCTGCTGTTCCTTAAGTGTATTATACACGAGTGCATTAGAATTGCTAGGCCCATTGCCTAATTTGAACTGTTGTATGACTATATGTTTATTATTGATTGTGTTTATTGCCCCGGGGTAACATTGCTGTGTTGTATATTGTGCGTACTCTGTTCGAGTCGTTGCGGAGCGCTACGCAGCGAGCCTAACAGAGTCTGAGTGAGTCACTCCCCCCACCCCGAGTCTAGCTCCATCCAATTGACCGACGTTTCATCGCTCCTTATTTTGGGGCGTGGAGGATGTCGGGAATTTCGACCTGATCAATCGAAGTTCCCGCCATTTGACTCCGCCTACGACTACGTCAAATTGGAGGGAAAGGAGAGGACTCGCGGGCGAATGAATGTCGTTCAAGACGAGAATGTTTAGAACCAAAAAGAGAAACCGCCTGGTAGGGGAGGCGCTGAGACTAAAGAAATCAATTACTTGTAATTTAAGATTAAGAAAAATAATGTCATTCTATTGTAACATGATAAAAAAATCCAATCTAGAAATTTAGGTTCAGGAAAAATTGCGCCAAAAAAGTGACGTCGGAGGTTGCAAGGCTTGCTCTGTCTCTTTGATCCGACGTCCCCAATCACAGTAAGTCCTATCTAATTGTTCTCTCTCCCCACCCCTAGTGTACCCAGGTCGGTTTCCGTGTAGGTCTTGATAGAGTTATTGTAAAGTTTGTATCTGTTAATATTTTGTCGATCCTTGTGCCAGGGGATCAGTGTTATTGTGTAAAGCACGTCTAAGGGTCTCGATAAGGGGTTTATCGAGATAACTTTATAAATGTTCAATTAATTTTGTTGATATCTTGAGTCCGAAGTGGACATAGTTTTTTTTCGGTCACACATGTTCTTGTATGTCAAGTAAAGGTTAATTTTTCATGTTTCTTTCGTATTAGATTATTATTTTTATAATAAAACTTGTTAAATTATAACCATATTCTATTTACTTCCCCGAGGGTTTTGTGAAGTTTGTCCATAAGACCTTGTGATTCAGCCCAGTACATCGGGCTAATTTGTATAAACCGGTGAAATTTCGCCACATTTGGTCCTTCGAACCGGATCACAAGTGCTTCCCAGAGCCGGACGGGACTAATTAGAATATGAGCTTTTGAGGGTGGGAGAGAAGTAACAATTAAAGGTTCGTCTACGTCCCGATGTGCGATCGCCCACGTGGGTCAGTTTCTTTGAGTCCCTTCCTAACGTAAGGTTACTTTTGTTTCCTTGCCTAGCCAAACCCCCCCCCCCCCAAACGTAAAGTAAAGTTAATTAAGATGGCTGTGTCCACAATCGTTCATATCGAGGCGTCGATGGGCCTACTGGAGGATTTACTAAGCGAAACGCAAAGGGCGCTGATAGAGACCTACTCCGAGTCCGTTTACCAGAATTTGGTAACGGAGTTGCAGGCAGAGGTCCGACAGCTTAAAGAGCTATACAAAAGCCAGCGCGTTAAATTAGAATCTAATATCGAAGCCCGAATTAGGCATATGTTAGGTGAAGCGACACGTGCTTCCACTCTATTGTATAATAGAATAGATAAAGTGAAAGGCCCTTCAACGGGGAATGTTGCCCTCCCCAGGTTGAAGCCGCTGCCTCTCCCCACGTTTGAAGGGGAAGTGCAAGAGTACGCATCGTACCGTGAACTATTCACGATCCACGTGGATCGAAGAGCTGATTTAGACGAAGTGTCTAAATTCACGTATTTATTGGGGACGTTGGGCAAAGAGCCGCTTAGGATCATCAAATCTCTAAGTGTAACCGCCGCGAACTATAGTGTAGCATTAGACCTATTAGATAAGCAGTATGGCAACGTGCACCAGACACTCGTGATTCTGCACCGTAAATTAGCCAACATCTTTTTGCCGTCACTAAACCCAGTAGAACTCAAAAGGTTCCGTTTTGAGTTGACCATCATTATTGAACAAATTAAAAGACTGAGTACCAATGACTTAGGCCAGGGCATGGTCATGAGCCTCATTAATCAAAAACTTTCAGAGGGAAAGCTATACCGCAAAGTGGTAGAGCATTTGAGGAAATGCGACTACACGTTGGACGAGTTTTTTGAGGCAATAGATTTTATTGTGAGAATGCTAGAAGACGATGCGTTGCAGAGAGGCGACAGTCTTGAGAGTGACCAAAGACCAGATAGTAGTGTAAGACCGAAAACCCATCCCATCTACCATAATTCCTGCCCATTTTGTAGCGAACGGCATCCGCCTAACAGATGTCGCCAAGTGACTGACGTAGCTGCTAGACGTCGCATTTTGCTAAAAAGGGGTCTTTGTTTTAATTGCACGAAATCAGGCCATCGTAGCGATAAATGTCCCGTTTCAAATTCCTGTAGAAACTGTAATGCTAAGCACCACACTGCAATTTGCGATGCGGGTAGACCGCAATCAATCCCTAGTCATAGTAGTAATAGTCAATCAACAACGTCCCGCCCCGTAGTAAATGCGACGCCTGCGCAGAACCAAACTGCCCCCCGTCCATCCAAAGTTAAAGTAGAATCTAAACCATGCACGAGCGCAAAGATCGCGCAGAGGTCTGATGTGGACCTCCCATGCACTATCTTGCCAACAGCCATGGCAGGTATCCAACTAAGGCAAGGTAGTAAGCGAGTCCGCCTATTTCTCGACTCGGGAAGCCAGAGGAGCTTCATCTCTGCAAAAATTGCCCGTCAATTAGGCCTACCGGTGGTAGGAAGAGTATCCTTGAATATAGCTCCGTTTGGTTCCAAGGAAATAAGCGGACAATACGATGTAGTAAGTTGCAGGGTTGAAATGGGGAAAAGAATCGTGCGCATGAAGTTGGTGGCACACGAACACGTGGACGTTCCGATACATAACGTGGGTTATATAAAGGTCAGACAGCATCTGTTGACCAAGGGAGTCACGTTAGCCAATCCAGCAAACCAATCAGATACCATGAAGAACGTTCACATTTTAGTTGGGGCTGATTATTTTAGCTATTTTATCATAAGTGTAGAAAAAGTAGATGGGATAAATCTCTTCTTAACGCATAATGGTATGTCCCCGTACGGGAAGGTGCCACAGTGGCTGTTCCAAGGGGAAAAGGTCGAACAAGTAAGAACGTTGAGAGTGTGCAAAATCACGGACGAGCCATATTTGTATGATGTAGATGAGTGGTGGCGATTAGACCGTGTTGGCATCGCCCCATCTGAGCAATACACTGTTCGCGAGGCCGAGGCCGTGCGAAAGGTATCGCAAAGCGTTGTAAGAAAACCTGAGGGATATCAGGTTAGCCTACCATTCGGGTCGGATGCTAGGCCAGAAACAAATTATCGTAACGCTGTGGCGCAGTTAGAGTCGTTGCAGACCAAATTCAGAAAGGATAGGAAATATTTTGAACAATATCAGGGAGTAATAGATAAATATATCGAAGCAGGTTTTATATCAGAGGTGAAAAATCACATGCCACACTTTGGTGTTAAGAAAGACAGCCGTACCACCCCCCTTAGAATCGTGTTCAATGCCTTGGCAAAGTCAAAGGGTTGCAAGTCATTGAATGAATGTCTCTTACCTGGGCCCAATTTGGTAGAGGTAGCATATAGTTTAATTATAAGGTTTAGGTTGAACCGATATGCCATGTTAGCCGACATAAGTAAAGCATTCCATCATGTTTTGTTAGATCCTCGGGATGCCAAATACACACGATTTCTGTGGCGCGAGGCAGCTGGTCGAGCGCTTACCTTCGCCTTTAGAGTCGTGGTGTTCGGCATCACAGCTAGTCCATTTTTGCTACAACAGATATTAAATTGTCATTTTAAAGAGGAAGGGCGCCCAGATTTAGTAAAATCCTTTTATGTCGATAACTATCTAGCCACGTTTGAAGATTTAAAACATATGAGGCGAGAGCATGAGTCTGTTCATAACATCTTAAAAGGGGCGGGTATGCCCTTAGAAGGGTGGGCCAGCAATCACTTGGCCTTCGATAGCGAGAAACAGTGGAGTGAGCCTGTGAGTGTGAACGTGCTCGGGCTGCGATGGGCCCAGGACGTGGACAGATTGTGTGTGAAAGAAAGTAAAGGGATCTGTGAGTTGGGGGAGGGATGGGTGCCTACGAAGCGTAGGGTACTTTCCCTATTAGTCTCCATTTATGATCCGATAGGTTTGATAAGCCCATTATTTGTAAGGGGAAAGCTTTTCCTTCAACAACTATGGGAGGATAATGTAGGTTGGGATGATGTGTTAGGAGAAGAAAGGGCTAAAGAGGCAAGTGAATTGTTGAATGATTTGAAAGCGGTGAGCGACATCACCTTTCAAAGATCGATAGGAAGAAGGGGCTTACAACTTCATGTGTTCACCGATGCCAGCAGTAAGGCATATGGAGCAGTGTCATATACTAGGGACGAATGCAATCGGGTAAGTCTGGTTACTAGTAAAACCAGGATCACTCCGAAAGGGATGAGCAAGCTGACGATCCCTAAGCTAGAGCTACTGGCCTTGTTGTTAGGCAGCAGACTAGCAAGGACGCTCAAGGAACTGATCGAGCCACGGGAAATAGTAATGTGGACCGACAGTAAGGTAACGTTGGCATGGGTAGCATCTCCCGATGCCAAGTCTAATAAAAATGTGTTTGTTTCTAACAGAGTGGCGGAAATTATTTTTATTCAGCAGGTTTGTAGTTTCAGTCTGAACCATGTCCCTAGTCATCAGAACCCTGCCGATATCCTATCCCGAGGTGCAACGGCTCGACAATTGTAAGCTAACTCCCTGTGGAGGAACGGTCCAGAATTCCTCAGGACCACGGGAAAGCCTGTTCCTTACAAGGAGGAAGATCCACTACATCAAACTCACGTAGTAGCGGCGGTGCAGGAGTTGAGGGAGGAGATGTGTCATACCCCCTCAGGCGAGATTTGGGACATCCTGAAAAGGGAAGTAGGGTTCCAATTCTTGTTGAGAGTAGCCAGACTAGTTTTAAAGTTTGCTAAGATAGAACGGCATCCGTTCAGTATTGTTGTACAATTAGAGCAAAAACATTATTTGCCTACTGTTTATGCCTACTTAGAGGGCGGAGTCAGACCCCCTCGTGAAGTTGCTAATTTTGTCAGACAATTGAATTCAGTTTTAGTAGATAATCTCATCTGCAGTTAATTCTCTTGCCAGCCAAAGGGCATTTAGTTAGGATGTATTTAAATTATTTACATCAGTTACATTTGCATTGTGGGGTGAATACTCTAATAGGTATCTTTCGACAGAATTGTTGGGTGGCAGGTCTACGTTCCATTGCGAAGCGAACCGTGCGGCAATGCCCTGAATGCAAGCTAGCCTTCCAGCCTCTAACGAGACAGCCACCACCACCCCCCCTGCCAAAGGAAAGGATCACCCTCACAAAACCCTTCACAGCGGTCGGAGTGGAGCACACAGCAGCAATTCATACTGAGACACGGCCAGGATATATACTTATCATAACCTGCATGGCTAGCAGAGCCGTGTACCTTGACTTCTGTCCCTCTTTGGAAGCAGAAGAATTCGTGTTGGCACTTAGACGGTTTAGTGCCACCCATGGTGCCCCACAGCTCATCATGTCCGATAACCATCAAACCTTCAAGGCTGCCAGCCACCTCCTGCAGGGACTTTATGAAGAGGATGAAGTCCAGCAGTTCCTGAGGAAAACTGGCATAAAGTGGCGGTTTCAGACGCCCCGTGCACCTTGGAAAGGTGGGTTCTTCGAGCGTTTGATAGGAGTAACGAAACGGACCCTCCAGATAGCCCTCGGAAAGAAGTACCTGCCGGACGCCCACGTGCTAACCCTCGTGAAAGAAGCAGAAGCCGTGGTGAATAATCGACCGCTTATGTACAGCGGTGACGAGCGCGAGGATAAAGTCCTCACCCCCTCCCATTTGATAAGAGGACACCAAGTCCACCTCATGGCACCAATCTTACCGGACGACCATCTCAACGCAACCTTCACCTCTCGGAAGCTACGTGATCGTTACATAAGATTGACAGATTCACTAAGAACATTTAGGGAACGCTGGAGAAGGGAATACTTGAGTGCCTTGAGAGCCCGGCACGACTGTCGGCCCGGGGAACCCTCCAAGCTGCACCCCGGAGACATCGTGCTAGTTAAGCAGGAGAATAAGAAAAGAGCGACATGGCCTCTGGGACGTGTCGTGGAGACGTATCCTGACGATGACGGAGTCGTACGTTCGGCTAAAGTGTTGTTTGAGGGTGTTGAATTGCTGCGAGCTGTCAGCCACCTGGTTCCCCTAGAAATAGCCCCCTCTGAGGATGACGATGGAGGAGAAGACGGCGATGACGGAGATGAGGGGGCGTACAGTTCGACAGCCGGAATGCCAGGGATAGCGGAGACGTCTGGGGACGACCAGGGTATGGCAACAGCTACGACAACTCAACAACCAGCCACAGGAACGGACGACATCGACGAGAAAGGTGAGAACTATGCAGTTAGTGAAAGAAGTGAAAATGAAAATGAAACTGAATCAGAGCAGACGAACGCACAAAGACGTTCTGCACGCCCATTGAGAAGGGCTGCCGCGAAACAGCGAGAACTAATGGACTGTCTGCTGAAAGGTGACGACATATAAACGTAGCTGTAAACAATCAGTGGAAAAGGGGCGTGTCCTATCTGGAAGGTAGGGAGGGTGGAGTTTGTGAGGTGTGCATGAATCTGCGGAAGTTGGAAGTGCGTAGGGGTGGAGAACGGGGACGGGTTGGTCTCTCGTGCGTACAGACCGAGCGTTGCACAGAACCAACCCCTCCCTCTTGTACTCCATTAAGTAACAGCCTGCATGTAGCAGCGCTATAGAAGTCTCGATTATTGTGAGTTGAGACAGACTGAATTTGAATTGTCATGTATGCATTTCTGCCATTTTCTGATTGTCTTAGGCCCATTGCCTAATTGCTTTTGCACTCGAATTGTTATGTATGCATTTCTGCCATTTTCTGATTGTCTTAGGCCTATTGCCTAATTGCCTTTGCACTTGAATTGTTATGTATGCATTTCTGCCATTTTCTGAATTGTCTTAGGCCCATTGCCTAATTGCCTTTGCACTTAAATTGTTATGTATGCATTTCTGCCATTTTCTGATTATTTTATGCCCATTGCCTAATTGCCTTTGCATTTGAATTGTATGTATTTCCATTGCCATTTTCTGTTTGTTTTAGGCCCATTGCCTAATTGCCTTTGCATTTGAACTGTAATGTATGCATTTCCATTGCCATTTTCTGTTTGTTTTAGGCCCATTGCCTACTTGCTTTGCCATTTGAATTTTGTATAATATGTGTGTACATTATCACTGATTTCTGCTGTTCCTTAAGTGTATTATACACGAGTGCATTAGAATTGCTAGGCCCATTGCCTACTTTGAACTGTCGTATGACTATATGTTTATTATTGATTGTGTTTATTGCCCCGGGGTAACATTGCTGTGTTGTATATTGTGCGTACTCTGTTCGAGTCGTTGCGGAGCGCTACGCAGCGAGCCTAACAGAGTCTGAGTGAGTCACTCCCCCCACCCCGAGTCTAGCTCCATCCAATTGACCGACGTTTCATCGCTCCTTATTTTGGGGCGTGGAGGATGTCGGGAATTTCGACCTGATCAATCGAAGTTCCCGCCATTTGACTCCGCCTACGACTACGTCAAATTGGAGGGAAAGGAGAGGACTCGCGGGCGAATGAATGTCGTTCAAGACGAGAATGTTTAGAACCAAAAAGAGAAACCGCCTGGTAGGGGAGGCGCTGAGACTAAAGAAATCAATTACTTGTAATTTAAGATTAAGAAAAATAACGTCATTCTATTGTAACATGATAAAAAAATCCAATCTAGAAATTTAGGTTCAGGAAAAATTGCGCCAAAAAAGTGACGTCGGAGGTTGCAAGGCTTGCTCTGTCTCTTTGATCCGACGTCCCCAATCACAGTAAGTCCTATCTAATTGTTCTCTCTCCCCACCCCTAGTGTACCCAGGTCGGTTTCCGTGTAGGTCTTGATAGAGTTATTCTAAAGTTTGTATCTGTTAATATTTTGTCGATCCTTGTGCCAGGGGATCAGTGTTATTGTGTAAAGCACGTCTAAGGGTCTCGATAAGGGGTTTATCGAGATAACTTTATAAATGTTCAATTAATATTGCTAATATCTTGAGTCCGAAGTGGACATAGTTTTTTTTCGGTCACACATGTTCTTGTATGTCAAGTAAGGGTTAATTTTCCATGTTTCTCGTATTAGATTATTATTTTTATAATAAAACTTGTTAAAACATAGCCATATTCTATTTACTCCCCCGATGGTTTTGTGAAGTTTGTCCCTCAGACATTGTGATTCAGCCCATTACATCGGGCTATTTTGTATATACCGGTGAAATTTCGCCAAAACAGCAAACAACATTTAATTTCAACTTAGTAAATGTTCTACGAAACCAATACTGTTCAAGAGATGCAGCAGATCTTGAGGAAAACGTTTTACTAACTTATCACTTTTCCTTCTGTTAGATAACAACTTCTCAAATGGCCAATCGAAGGAGGAAATTGTCCAATGGGTGAGTTGTTGAGCCATTGATATCCTCAAAGGTTCATCTGGGAAGGAATATTACTTTCCGATAGGGTGTGAAGATTAAGTGGATGGAAGAAAGCATTGCTGATATAAATGGATTCAAGGAGAGTAGCAATGGGTGGTAGTAATTTAGACGTTGTCAGGTTTGGTTAAATGGTGTTGTAGACAACATCGGTTCCTTCCTTAACTAAGCCTTTGTTATGCTATTAGGAAAATCATCAAAATTAGGCGTATTGGTATGATAGGATTATCTCTAGAGTAACTGGACAATGCCTCTATTCCCATAACACCGATTTCCTTTGAATTCTGAAAGATCTTAATATCAATCTAATTATATAAACCATCTTGAAAGATCTCTCTGACTCAAGTCACTCTTTTCCCTGGCATATACCTTACACTACTGTATATTATTTAAAAAAATCTTTTGTCAGAACCATATCTTACCCATTAGAGAGAGAGAGAGAGAGAGAGAGAGAGAGAGAGAGAGAGAGAGAGAGAGAGAGAGAGAGAGAGAGAGAGATTGGTATTTAATGGTATCCTGATTACATAATACATGATGTTCGCTTATGGGATAATCAATAAGGTCCCAAATGCCACTAATAGATATCCGATTGCAACACATCCTTTTATTATTCTCTTAATTCCAACATATAGCAATGACAGCAGTCACATCTTAAAGCTATATAAATTCTATTGTCTTCAAAAGATCAGAAAATCTTGGGTTTTTGAAGGATGATTTTCTGCCGCATCACCTACACTAATGGAGGACTAAAGGGAATCATAGGATTATATTGATCAAGTAATACCAAAGAGAGAGAGAGAGAGAGAGAGAGAGAGAGAGAGAGAGAGAGAGAGAGAGAGAGAGAGAGAGAGAGAGATTTCCCTTCCATAAAATTGAAAGTTTAATCATCATTCCACTCACATCATTTATTTAATTGGAGATAGATCAGATCCCTTTCATGAATGTCCGACTTTGTCTTCCAGAGTCAGATTCTTGTTGTGTCTAAAGCTTGTCTTTAAAAATTCTCTTGGGAAGTTTGGATGGGAATTTGATCGTCATTAGAAACTAATCCAAAAGTTCTGCCTTCAAATTCCCGCAAATGATTTTATTCTGACACAGAAAGGTTAGAGGAAAGTGTAAAACCCATCTTGATATAAATAAGCTTTTGCCAATCTTTGCTTATTTCCTCTTTTTCAGAGAGAGAGAGAGAGAGAGAGAGAGAGAGAGAGAGAGAGAGAGAGAGAGAGAGAGAGAGAGAGAGAGAGAGAGATGCACCGCTACACCTATGAAAAAAATTCTTTTTGGCTGTACAGTATTTTTCATGTTCATTTATAACTTTTATAGATTTATAAAAAAAGGTTTTTTTTTTTTAATTAATAAATAAGTATCAATTGAATATATCTTTTTGGGAGAAATTATCGTAAATTAAAAGGTGAGTTGTATGGTAATAACTTACCCAATCTTTCATTGATTATCCTTTGCATCAATTAAACAGATAAGTATTGAAAACAATCCAATTTCGAAGATTTTTCATCGAGTCAAGGAAAATAGTAATCGATGTTCAGGAAAGAAACTTAATTACTAATTTGTCAAAAAATCTGATGTTAATTCTATCTTATAATTACAGTCGTAAAAGTCTTGAATATTGAATTTTTCTATATAAAGACGAAGGTAAAATAAAGAGTTTAATTATGATCTAAGGAATACTAACATTAGGAACTCTTGATAGATTAGATTACCCTCTGAAATTTTCCGGATTAAAACTGTTGAAGAAATATAGATTTCGTGGAAATTAAAATCAAAATTAATACAAATTTCAAAATGTTAGATTTCCTAAGGTTAAGATTCTTCCTGACAAAATAAAATGAAAAGAAACTCTTTCACAAACAATACCTCTTCTTTAAATATGAATGGAATGTTTATTTAGATATACAAGGAACAGAATTTGACAGCTGTTTAATAATGTATGCAGTTATTCTGAACTTCCAAATTCCTTTGACTTTACACCAGAACTCTACAACATTTCATAGAATCGAAGGAATATTTAACATTTACGATTTCGTATTATATTATTCAGTGTTTCCTGCGAAACTATAGCTATTTTCCCCTTATATATAGAAAGAACAAAAAGTTGTATATCAAGTTTATCAGAGTGAAAAATACTAACCTTCTTCCTCCCCAAGGAAACACGGTAAGAACATCTCTCTCTCTCTCTCTCTCTCTCTCTCTCTCTCTCTCTCTCTCTCTCTCTCTCTCTCTCTCTCTCTCTAAACCCAACAGCAATATAATGCAAAATACAGAATGGCAAAACTGCAAAGCTCCCTTCATTTTCTCTGGAATTGAATGAAACCTGAAGGTTAACTTCGCTAATCTAAGTGTTGACGATAAACAGACGAAGATCTTTTTTTCATGATGAAATTAATGTCAGATCTTCATCTTTATTTTGGAGAGGAATCTTTTTCCGGGTAAAATATTGAACAAAGTGATATGCCGAGAATTCTTATTTCTAAGTAAGTGAGGAGATATTATCAAATTACATTACGCGGTTATCTTTATGGATTATTTCTCGCGTCTCTCTAACTAAATAAGGCAAGTGCTTTACATGTCTCACAGACAATCTGATGCATCTCAAGGTAAGGGTGGCGTTACACAAACACAGAAATAAGTCACTGGATAATATCATCAAATTCCCAAACTGATTCGATACGTGATTGATGACAAATCTTGTAAATTTTGTCTTCCTCTTTTATTCATATCGTCAGATTGATTCCTCTTCTTCGATTTTGCTTCATCGTCTCTGGATGTTCGTCCGGCCAGGAGAGAGAGAGAGAGAGAGAGAGAGAGAGAGAGAGAGAGAGAGAGAGAGATTAACTAAACTTTGAAATGATTGATTGAGATTACCTTTTGGAAGTCAAATAATAAATCGAAGGGTCCCGAATAGTTTACAAGTGGATGTCACTCAGCGATGTCTTCTTTTGAGGGGAGGGAACATCTCAGTGACATCTGACGTCAAACTTTGATTAACATCAATGGATATTTATGGATGCAATAAACATCCAATGGGAAGCAATAAGGAAATTCAATGGAAAAAGTTTATGTTTCTTTTAGAAATTCCCTTCATGTTGCAAAGGGGGGTTTCAAAAAGTATTCCATTTGATTGATGCATCCATCGTGTTTGCACAAAGAATGAAGCTGCACGCTTAGCACCAACACATTTGCATTGTCCTTCCCTCTATGACTAAAGAAATATCTTCTGAGGTTATTTTTATCCATCGGCTTCAATAACAAATTTTTCTCCAATAGTTTAAATGGAACTTTTATTTACCTTAACTGTTCTTTTTTATCTTCTTCACACTCATGAGGGTGTGGTATGCAGACACATTTCCCCTCCCCTCTATCCTCCTCCTCCTCCTCCTCCTCCCCTTCCCTCCCCACCTTCTTCTCCCCTCTGATCCCATCCAACTCCCCTCCCCTCCCCTCCTCCCTTTCCTTACCCTCTTCCATCCCTTCCCTCCCCTCCTCTTCCCCTCTCCTCCCCTCCCATCCCCTCCCTGCCTCCCCCTCCCTCCCCATTAACAAAGATCAGACCTTGGGAGGGAGACCAACACCGAGAGCAAATGGTCCATCTGATTCCACATTAACCTTTCCTGCAAAGATGTAAACAACAAAAGATGGAAGACTTAAAGGTTTGGTATTTCACAAATAAGTAATGTAACACCAGTCCCTCTCATCTCTATCATCCGTAGGTCTTCTCAGGTGAAGGAACCAGGCTCTTCTTCTTTTTCCAAAACTCGTCTTTCAAACTTTGCTTCGTAAAACTCAACTAACTTCAGCCAATTTCTCATCAGATCAATAACGAAAACTTTTAGAAACTTGAAAAATTCTCAATATTTGTCAACATGACACTGGGATAAGTCTTCAGTGAATAACTTTTGTTTCCATTTGGAAGAAAAGCCGTTTTACATATCATGTGCCAAGAAAAATTATGAGAGAGAGAGAGAGAGAGAGAGAGAGAGAGAGAGAGAGAGAGAGAGAGAGAGAGAGAGAGAGAGAGAGAGAGAGAGAGAATGTAACCTTTCTGAGAAAGGACTTTTCTTCCTGATAGAAGAGAGAGAAAGTAATTTCATCCCATGAATATTGAGATCTATTAAACGAAACACTTTGTGATAAATAGTTTTTTTTCAGTTTTTCGTGGAAACTGTTTTAATTAAGACAATTCAAACCGAAAGTTTGATGCAATAGCATTTCTTTTATTGTGCAAATATAAATATTCATGAAACAGATCAGCAATGAGTTGGTAAGAAAATAGTCATGTAAATGTACAATAAATAGAAAATTTCTAGTAATCCTGAAGTATTGGCTGTTACCTTAGGGAAAGGAAACTTGAAGTAATATCCGTTGCATAGCATTTATTCAGTCATTCTACATCTGGGATATAATACCTGTTTCTGCTCAGTTCACTAATTCCTTCCAAAAGACGTAGGATTAATATTTACTTTTTTTTTTTTTAATTAAAGCTACAGGATATGTAGCT
>NC_090749.1:1947334-1954834 GCF_036898095.1 Palaemon carinicauda
AACGTACATAATGGCAGATATTACCGTATTGGAAAAGTGTGAAAATATTCATTTTAAATTATAGTAATTTTGAGATTAAACCTCTCTCTCTCTCTCTCTCTCTCTCCTCTCTCTCTCTCTCTCTCTCTCTCTCTCTCTCTCTCTCTCTCTTTGCTTCTCTCTCATCTTATTGACAGTAGATTTCTCAACTGGAACATGAAATGTATAAAAGCCTTACTTTTGTCTAATGAGGAAAATAAGTTATGGCAAAGGTGTTCGCTCTCTCTCGGTTTCTCAAACTGCCGAGTTTGTAAGGATGTGTTTCAGGATATATTACAGTCTACCTATACTAAAACATTCTTTGAATTTGTGTGTGTATATGTGTGTGTGTTCCCGAGTAAAACGAGCTACTTTTAATCATATTTCATCCCCGTTACAAAATTAGATTAGATTATGCAACGAAGTGACAATCAATCAATTACAAATTAATTTCTGAATCATTTGCTTCTAGAAAAAAAAGAAAATTCAAACCTGACAGAATCTGAAAAAGTCAAATCCTCCGAGAGAGAAAATCAATGATTTTATACAAGACTTGTTTTAAATGCTATTATTGATGGTCTTCAAGTTACTTTTCTTTTCTTACTTTCATCCACATTTCTCCGTCTTATTGACTGAGATGATGACTTAGGGGAATCCAATCTATTTTTTTTGTGCACTTGAAGATGAGATAGAAAATCCAGTAAAAAGAAAAGAATATAAAGATATATTTAATCGAGACCGAAAAGTTAGAATCAATGTAATTCTTTGGACTGAACTTGACATTGGAATTCACTCTTCACTGGACTTCTTGCCGTATATATATATATATATATATATATATATATATATATATATATATATATATATATATATATATATATATATATATATTACTTTCTTTCGTTCTCTTATCTGACTTGTGACTCTGAACTCTTTGTTTATTTTGGTGTGGGACAGTAGGCAAAGAACGAGAGAGAGAGAGAGAGAGAGAGAGTGTGTAGCAAATCAATATAACGAGACTTGCAACTATGTTAGGTGTCTGAATCAGTCTTCATTCTAATATTACTTACTTGCTTTACTGTGAGGGTTACTGTTTTTCATGTAATACACTGCAAGGGAACCCTTCTCTCTACAGAACCTTTCATAGTTCATTTTATCAAATTCATTCCTTTAAGGCACTCAGCATTTCACACTTTATAATGCTCGTTTTTGTCAAATCCAAATTATCGACGCAATTGGAAAACAAGAGTCTTCAGTTTCCTCCTGAAAGCCTTAATAATATCCTCAGTCTTTCGTATGTCTATTGATAGTAAAACTACTCATCCCCCCCCACTCTCTCTCACTCTCTCTCTCTCTCTCTCTCTCTCTCTCTCTCTCTCTCTCTCTCTCTGTAAAAAGCACATCTTTCCTAGAAAAGAGCTTTCATAAAGTTCTCCATTTAATTCAGTCACACGTGAGATGACTTCATACCACTGTTACATTCCATGTCTTCAACCCCGTCCGGAAAAGTTTATTTGTCTGGTGTTATGTTATCGAAACACGAATTTTACAAGAAACCAAAGTAACTATTAGCAAAGGCATTAATCTCCTACAAACTTCCATCAAAGAGACTCTGAACCATCACAATGTCCATTAAGTATGAAATCAACAGTATTATCATGAGTTATAAGAGACCAGTTTCATAATAAAAGTTTTAGGGGAACAACTCACTACAAGGACACCATCGATTTTAATGCTATGAAAGAGCTTTAATAATATTTTCATTTATAACGTTTTCAATGAATGGGGTCTCGAACACGCTATAGTCAAACATTAAATAACTCTCTCTCTCTCTCTCTCTCTCTCTCTCTCTCTCTCTTCTCTCTCTCTCTCTCAATTGAGTACTGGGGGACGCTGAGCTAACAACGCATAATCTTTGTAAATCTGTTTGCCTTTACAAGGAACTTGCCTCCCTAGCATCACTGATCGTGAATATTGTACCGTACATAGTAACTACATTTCATTTTGTGTATATATAATGCTTGTATCTTTGCTCCTCCCTCGCACTAAAAAGAACCTGAATAAACATGCCTGTTTTTCTCACCATTAATGGTGTCGGTTTTGAACAGGAAATTTCCTTTTGCATTGAGCTTTTGTATATAAAGGAGAGTGTTTTGTAATAAACTCACTCAGTGGCTTTCATCCTGTCTTTGAGTCATAACCTTCTCTCGGCCCGTCACATTAGTGAACACTCTCCTTTATATACAAAAGCTCAATACGACAAGAAATTTTCTGTTCAAAACCGACACCATTAATGGTGAGAAAAACAGGCATGTTTATTTAGGTTCTTTTTAGTGCGAGGGAAGAGCGAAGAAACGAGCATAATATATACACAAAATGAAATGTCATTACTATGTACTATCGTGTGACACACAGTTGGTACAATATACACACAAACATCTTAATAAGCTTAAGTTTTGAATCACTGAATATTGGTATCAATACGACGTACATTGAGTAAGTTTTTGATATTATGTATCTTTCATAAAGAGTAAATGTATTCATTTCAACAGTAGAAGAATTTCCCCCGTTTTTTCAGGTCTACACTCATTAATGACGCCAGGATGCCAGATAACTCATAATCAATCTATTAATCAATCATTAAGTGACGACGTCAAAAGTTATTTCTGCCTTTTTAAGAATTAATCCAAACGCAAAATCTTTTCTCAAGGGTAGAATTAAGTGAAAAAAAAATCATATTTTTGCTCTGAATTTTAGATATGCTTTTTACCAGTTTAGGAGACCAATCTCTTTGGAATACTACAATAGGTTTCCTCCTGAATAAGGTCAATTACTTAACGTAACTACGATACCGAACTGGCTCACTCGCCTATTTTCTAAAAACTCACCATGCATTCTATCATGTCTCCTCTCCTTACATAGGAAGAGTAATTTTCAGAATACTAAAAGTACGAGACTTGATTATCCAAAGGATTTATTAAAATATCTTCCTTGCATTATTCTTATTATTGGAAAAACATTCTAAGAGATGTTACTCTCTTCATCTGCAATTGATTACCGAATGCTCATGCTTCATTCATGCTTCCGTCATCAAGATCAGATTTGAACATAATTCGTTTCAGTTGGCCAAGTATTCTGTATAATAAAAAGTCTCTAGGAATAAGAAAATATATAGTATTAATAGCTATTTTTCTTGAATCAAATCAGTTAGTTTGTACTAACTCGACGCCCTTTTCGCTTCTAGATACAATTAATATTAATCTATTTTATAAATCAGATTCCTCACAGTCTGCATGTAAATTTAATCATATTCGAATTCTGCGATCTAATAATGAAGGTGAGGTTGGACACGTGACAATAATGAGATTAGACACCCAGAGAAAAACAGTGGGAATTTGTGGAACCAGAAATGACGGTGTTCTTTTTCATGTGTGTTTGTTGGTCTCTGTTAATTATTCTCACATTTTCTCTACGTTTAAGTGGAATGGAGGTGTTATGGGGATCCTTTAGTCAAAAGTATTGTATGAGAGAGAGAGAGAGAGAGAGAGAGAGAGAGAGAGAGAGAGAGGAGAGAGGAGAGAGAGAGAGAGTATTGTTTATTAATGACACACGGATGGAACAGTTTTCGTACCATCTATTTTAGTATATTCATCCAAGTGTTGATTTCCAATCACCAATGTATGCACAATAAAAAGGATTAGGAACAATGTTGTTTTTTAAAAAGTTACTACTTTATTTTTTACTTGGATTCAATTCCAACAGCATGAATTATTAGAGTTTCAGAAAGACTGTAAAATGATATTCTATGAATACATTTCTTGATCTTCTTGTTCATTTCCTCTTGTTAAATCTCGTTCTTTTGACTCTTCTTAAGAATATAAATCTAGAATTATAAATGCATCAATATTTGCCTCTTAGAGCAAAGGTTCTTAATTGAGGTTAATAAAATGGACACTTTGGATTATCACTGATCATTTGATAGTCTAAAAAATTTGAGGTTATTTGTCATGATCAGATAAGATCTGGATTTTCCATTTCTGTTATTCTCCATCACAGAATCACTACAAGCAAGCTTTGATCGAAAGCACAATCAGTTAAGAAGGCTACTGCAAAGGCAAAGAGAAATTTATTGGTACCAGATTATATATATATATATATATATATATATATATATATATATATATATATATATATATATATATATATATATATATATATATATATATATATATATATATATATGTGTGTGTGTGTGTGTGTGTTTGTGTGTGTGTGTGTGTATATAATGATAAAAAGTATGTCATAACTAAGTTATATCATGGTAATTCTATCAATTAAATGCCAATTATGATAAGATAAAAGTTTATTAAAGTAAGCTATTTGTTGGTCGCTTGGATTGGACGAATTTTGTCACTTCCTTCCTTTCGTCATTTGCTTCTCGGCCTTTTCTTCCTTCTTTCTTTCACTCCTCTTTCTTATTGATGTTGGCAATTGCAACACCATTTGCATAACATGATCTGCGGCACAGCTGATAATTCCCTCACTGAGGAGTAACAATAAATGGAGGATTGACACTCCATGTCGACCCTGGGAAATACACGAAGGATTTATGTGAGCTTTGAAATTAGGCATTGTGTGATTTCTATATATACGTGATATTCAGTTTTCCATATTATGACTGGACTCGAAGATTGAGAGAGAGTAACTAGTGGGGCTTTAAATGCTATGCATAAGAACTCAAAAGCTTCCTTATAGTTTAGGATAAAAAGAACTGAAATTAGCTGATGATTCATCCGATTTGGTTATGCAGTAAAATAGCGGTAAGGGTCTTTAATTTCTCTCTCTCTCTCTCTCTCTCTCTCTCTCTCTCTCTCTCTCTCTCTCTCTCTCTCTCTCTCCATGCACGGACTAATCATACCCCTCTGCTTCTCCCATCTCAGGTGACGACCTTGTAATATCTTCCTTTTTGGGACTGCAGCAGACGTCAAGATTCCCAGGTGGTTCCAATACAACTATCAACTGCTCAGGAAAGTCAGGATGACAGTCGAATTGGTTTCATGAAACGAACAAGAAGATAACTTTCATTCTATTTATTTTGTTTTACATATTTATGTATTCAATTATTTCTGTCTCTTTAGTATTTCAAGATGCTTCAGTTGTATGCAAAATATGTCTTTCATAAAGTCTTAGGGGAGCCGTTTTAATAACATGAGACATAAATGGTAACATTTTTTCACAGAGCAGTTATGGTATACACAAGTTCCATTGAAATTATGGAAGAAACACTTATCTATTGTATAAAGTAGATAAAGAAAAGAACAAATGAAAGAAGAAGAAGTAATCTACCATCTAGTGGAGGTCCAGGAGCCAACAAAATTCAAAATGGAATTATTCTACTTTTTTTTTTTAACCCAAATGTAATCAATTACAAGGCTTTCGCTCTCTTACCCAGTCCAACCGACAAATGAGATATCGATGAATTGACAAAAGGGTGATGTTTAGATTAAAAGATTATATGTTACAAAAGAAAAGGGGAGATGAGAAATCAGAATTGTATCTTCACCATATTATGAAAGGTATTGAGAGGGGAAAGATTTTGGATATGACTTCTGAAGAAGGTTTGTTTGAAGGAACTGAGTTACATTAATGACATAAACACCTTTCCAAATCAATTGTCTACTCGTCTTCGTGTGTTTGTTCAAATGATATATATCTGGATGTGTGTCATGATCAGAAAAGATTAGACGATTAAAATCATTACAAGGATTAAACTAATAATCATACTAAATTTCTTCTCTATAAAGTGAAGACAGTTGTGTTTCACTTATTGCAGTTATCCTTACATACAATTATTGTATTTTATTGAGTAAATGAAAGATTTCATGTCGACCCTGGGGAATACACGAAGGATTTATGTTAGCTTTGAAGTTAGGTCTCGTCTTTTATTGTTTATTTACATATGTAAAAAGCTCGTAAGATAAAAAGAAAACTGTTATTGTTTGTTTGTAGTTTATAATCTTTTTTCAGTATTAACCTGTTTTTTTATTATTATTATTTGTTCGACTTGATATAGATAACATTAAATTGGAATGAACAGGTAATATTCAATCTTTCCATATTACGACTTGACTCGAAGATTTGAGAGAGAGAGAGAGAGAGAGAGAGAGAGAGAGAGAGAGAGAGAGAGAGGGGAGAGAGAGAGAGGGGGGGGGGGGCAAAGCAAAAATTGAACTTGATGAAATGCGGAAAGGGAAAATGCATAGGTTGATTGAAAACTGCCAAAGGGAGAAGGAGGAAGGAAAGGAAGAGACAATTGTTTAATCTCACCATATTCAAATAGATATTGTTTAGGGGAAAGGATTCAAAAGGGTCTTGCATTAAAGCTTCGAGTGTTTTATATATATATATATATATATATATATATATATATATATATATATATATATATATATATATATATATATATATATTTGGAATTGGGAACACAGACGAAAGAAGAGATTTCTTTATTGTAACATTTGATGGAGGATAATGAAAAAGCTCCAAATGAGAGCGAGTTACCTGTTTTTACTTCCGTCGAAAAATACTTCTACAAATTTGTTTCTCTTTATGATGAATCATACGGAATTATGACTCACTTTTTCCTCCTTCGGAGGAAAACAGGAATCGCAACTGTTAGAAAATCGTCATCATCAATCCACAACAAAGAAAGGATTAAAAGTGTCCATTATAAGTAGCCTATATTGAACAAAAATGGTAAAAAGCAGCAAATATACGTCGTAATGTGATGTATGTATACAACTCACCAGCCTACTCCCCCCCCCCTCCCTCTCTCTCTCTCTCTCTCTCTCTCTCTCTCTCTCTCTCTCTCTCTCTCTCTCTCTCTCTCCATGCACGGACTAATCCTACCCCTCTGCTTCACCCATCTCAGATGACGCCCTTTTAATATCTTCCCAGATGGTTCCAATACAACTATCAACTGCTCAGGAATGTCAGGCGGACATAGGGAATTTTTTCATGAAACGAACAGGAAGAGAACTTTCTTTCTATTTTTTTTCTTTTATACATTTAGATATTTAATCATTTCTGTCTCTTTAGTATTTCAAGATGCTTCAGTCGTATGCACAATATGTCTATGAAAATTACTACTTGCATGAAATCTTAGAAGAGCCGTTTTAATAATATGAGACATAAATGGTGACATTTTGTCATGGAACAGTTATGGCCTTGAAATTTTGGAAGAAAACTTATCTATTGTATAAAGTAGACAAAGAAAAAAATAAATGAAAGAAGAAGAAACAATCTACCATATAGTGGAGATCAAGGAGCCACCGGAACTCAAAATGGAATTATTCTGGTTTCTTTGTAACCGAACTGTAATTACAAGGCTTTAGCTCTCTTACCCAGTCCAACAGATAAAAGAGATATGGATGAATTGACAAAAGTTTGATATATAGAATGAAAGATTATACGTTACAAATG
>NC_090749.1:1959834-1994834 GCF_036898095.1 Palaemon carinicauda
AAAAACAAACCCCAAATGCCCTAACTGCTCCAGGCTTCACCACGCCTGGAACAAGAGCTGCGCAGAAAGACCTAGGAGGATAGCTGCGATGAAGAGCACCTCCTCCCTCAGCCAAAGACAACTACATCTCAACCCCCCCCAAGGACCAGTGACCTCCTCACCAGAGAAAATAACACCAGCCAACCACTGCTCCTGTACCTGTACCAGCCAACCAGCTGAAAGCAATACCTACTCCACAACCCAAGTCCTCCAACCCACCTCAAACCCTGACTCAACAAGTTGAGTAACTGCCCTTGGAAGACCTCATCCTTATTGCCTTCAAGATCCTCACCAGAGTCCTGTCCCTAACCAGAATCCCCAACTTTATGGAGTTACTCCACCAGATCCAGCTTCCAACCACCGAGCTGGGATAATCTTTTTGCTTAAACCTACTTCTTTTCTCTCTGACTAAAGGAAAAAACTTCTCTCCTCTCCCAGTCTCTTCTACTTACTGGGACTTGCTGCTAAAACTACTTTTTCTCCAACTGACAGACTCTGTCTGTTAACATTTCATTTCGTGGACCTAATGAGGAGTCTTTCCTTCCGGTCACTTCACTCACTTCCACGTCAGATGCTAAAATCCTTTGTAATGTAAAATATCTTCCCCTTAAGTATGTTCCAGTAACTCTGTAAAGATCACCCATTGCCTTTTTAATGTTGCAATATCGGCCTCCTTTGGGAGACCACTCTTTCAAAGTAATATGTGACCTGGGAAGGGGGTCCAGGGGCTTGCCCCGGCAAGGGGTTATGACCTGCGAAGGTGGTTCGGGGGCTTACCCCAGGCTAGGAGTTGTGACCTGGGAACTTCTAGGTTAGGTTAGGTGGGTTTGTTAGGTTCTGTACCCTTTTGTACCTTTTTGTATTTTGTGTAAAGGGTGTACGGAAAACGCTTTAAAATACACATGTTAATATTATCGTGTCATGTCACTGGTATGGCAGTCTTTACCGACTGACCAACGGGAGCGCACTTCTCAATAAACAAATGCTCAGTCACAGGGACAACTTCCCTCTAAACAAGTGACTGGGCACAAGTCAACCAATATCACGCATGATACAAACAGGTTGTAGTGAACCACCATCAAAAGCAACAAACACCCTTAGCAGTAAATGGCTTGTAAACCTTATCAATATGTCTATAATTGACAGGCTTCCTGTGAAAAATGTGGTAAATTCTAGTGTTAACCTCTACTAGTAGCACACCATAACGAGACTTTGGTAGAGTTACAAGAGCCATACTTTTCTTTTCTTTCCGTAAACATTCAGACACTGTGTGACCTGGTTTCTTAAAATATTTACGGACTACATAACTGCTAGCAATAGAATTAGTATTAATTAAAACTACTGCTTTGAGACTGGACATGTGAATCAGAATTAGATCTTTGATCTACATCATCTGTACCTGTATGTTTATCTCTATCCCTATAGTCTTTTGATCTATTAAACCTTTTATTATTATACCTAGACTCTTTGTGGGTCAGTGTAATGGTCTGTTTTCCCCCAACCATCAAAAAATTCCCCCCAGGGGAAATATGGCTGAGGATATAAATCCCCTGGGGAACTTTATCCCAGGAGGATATTCCCCCCTCTGGGCCAAGATTCCCCCTTTGCTTGGTAGAGGTAACCGTTATTTTAGACGGGGGGAAAAACAGAATATTACACCAGGTTATAAAAGTAAGTCATTAATTTCTTTATTTTTAATGTCTTTATAGTGCGCAGTTCAACAATACTTCTTGCCAGTGCAAGTTTCTGACCTGGGAAGGGGATCCAGGGGCTTACCCCTGGCTAAGGGTTGTGACCTGGGAAGGGGGTCCGGGGGCTTGCCCCTGGCTAGGGGTTGTGACCTGGGAAGGGGGTCCAGGGGCTTACCCCGGCAAGGGGTTGTGATCTGCGAAGGTGGTTCGGGGGCTTGCCCCAGGCTAGGGGTTGTGACCTGGGAAGGGGATCCGGGGGCCTGCCCCGGCTAGGGGATGTGACCTGGGGACTTCTAAGTTAGGTTAGGTGGGTTTGTTAGGTTCTGTACCCTTTTGTAACTTTTTATATTTTGTGTAAAGGGTATACGGAAAATGCTTTGAAATACACATGTTAATATTATCGTGGCATTGCTAACGTTACCAATGGCATCGTAACGTTGGTAACATTGCTTAACATTGTATATATATATATATATATATATATATATATATATATATATATATATATATATATATATATATATATATATATATATATATATATATATATATATATATATATATATATCCTAATATTTTGTCAAACTTACTGTTAATTATTGCAGACTAGTTCTAGTGATCCTGACGAATCTAGGTAAATCCTTTTCAATGATCAAGTTGTACCTCCGTTTAATGAAAAGTATTTAGATGAATATTTCGTCTGTTTTGAGACAAAAGCTAAGAAATGTAAGGGGCCAGCAGAAAGTTTGGCTTGTATGTTATCAAGGGTTTTGTGTGGTAGGGCACAAAAAGTTTATGAAATCTTGAAAAATGTATTTTTTTTTTTTTACAATTCTATGAATTAACACCCAAGCTTATAAGATGAAGTTTAGGAGTTGGACAAATCAAGATAAGCAGGCATAAGTAGAATTTAGTAGAGAACAATCAGATTGCTTTGATAAATGGTATAAAGCAGCAGATGTAGGGATGATTTTGATAGATTAAGAGAAATTGTTTTAGTTGAATAGTTTAAGTGTTATATGTTACGTTAAATTTATATACATTGTATTAAAAAACTTGTGAAAATTGCTTATTTTTCAGGTATGCTGATGAAAATGAAATAATTTGTTTTATTTCCTATATGTTGATGTAAAAATAAAAAAATAAATAAATATATGTTAATATATTTGTAACTCCAAATATCATTGTGTTCTGGAAGAGGAGTTCTAGACACTTCTCATAACAACTGTACTTCGGCGCCGGCCGTCTGACGAACGTGAGTTCAACAGGATGATTCGACAGTAGGATCCTAGAGCATAGCTATAGATTAATGTTAGTCTTGGACGATCTAGAATTCTAGAGTATTGTTCCTAATATAAAAGGACAGGTGCTTGCGTGCGTGCATAAATTGCCCAGACATTATTCCTGGATGGGGCTCTTAGACAGTCAGTCATAGACCTCAAGGTGGAAGACCCAACCAATGTGGTCAAGGTCTTGCCAGATCTTAGCTCACGACAATCTGCTCAAGTGTATTGCTCCGACCAGAGCAACTTACTTTTCAAAGACAAGCCCTCAGTAATGACGTACAGTCGCTCAGCCCAGAGAGCATAAATGTAGGCATGGAGGTACAGTCGCTCAGCCCCAAGAGCATGACCCCAGTGACAGAAGTGGGGGTGACTGGGTCAGGCTCAGTGGAAGTCTTACATGGATGCCTGTAACGTGGAGCTCTTTGGGGCTTGGGTGGCTGTGGCGGGGCAGCTGCTGCAGTGGTAGGTGGGACGGTCTGTAATGCTGTGAGTCTTCTAAATTGCTCTGGAAACCTCCTGTTCCAGGCGTGGAGAGATCCACCACAATTGGGACACTTCGGATGGCTCTCTAACTCGTTCTTCTGGGTGTCAATGCATTCTTGGGTGGGATGCTGGCGATTGCAGACTCCACAGACCGTTGAGCTTACACAGTTGTTTTCCTTGTTGGCAGTTGAAGCAAGTCGATGTCTAAGTCCTCTATAGGGAAAATTCCCCATAGTGTGAGGTCCAGTGCAGGTGGGATTGGCCCAATGAAGGTAAATGCAATTTTCCTGATAGGCTGTTTATGGCTGCCTAAATGGCGTTCAGCATGAGCAACATTATTGCAGTCAGTTATGAAGGACAGTGGCATATTGACAGGATAGTTGGAGACAACTGCTTTCCTCAATTTCCTGGCAGAATCAAGATAGGCCAGGGAGGTTTCCCTGTGAAAAAGGCTGGCACTATCCTGATCCTTAGGTTTAATGATCATATCACCCTTTAGAAAGGCTCTGGCAGAGATCTTTATTCCTGGGTTCGAGGTTGCAATGCCAGCAACTGCTGCATTGGAAAGTACACCTTCCATGTCTGGTAACTTGAATTTTGGCAGGTGCTCTGGATCCATAAAGGTAGGCCGGGGTTCTGGAGCAGGCCAGTTGGAGTGAGTGTGGCAGTGGCTTTAGCAAGTTCTGGCGTAGGCCCAACAGTTGGGGTGAGCTTGGCAGTGACTTTAGCAAGTAGCTGTGTTAGGCAGGATGTGCAATTGCAGTCTGGCTGATGTGCCTCAGCCAGAGTAGGAGGGCGAGTGTCTTTGGAAGGATCCAGGTCCATGGCTGACGCTTCTTCTTCTGGTTTTAGAGTACTAGTAGGTAGTGTGGCAGTGGAGGTGGCAGTACGTGGTTTCACTGTTGTTCCACTCTTTTTCTTCTTGGCATGATGCATCCTCAATGGTTGAGGAGAGGGGTCAAGAACAGGAAGACCACGTTCTTGATAAAAGCTATTACGTGTAGCCTTCATGCGGTCAATATCCGGATTCGATTTAAAACTGAACCATCTAGGTGGCCTTCCCAGGGTCTTCAGTATCTTTTGGAGAACTCCTGGGGTATGGAATTGTAGGATCTCAATGTTGATGAGCTCCAGTGGTAGGGCTATCTTGTGCAAAGGAGGCTCCTTATTCCTTCTAGTGACAAGTTGATGTATGATGTTGTGGTACAGATTGCAATCATTACATCTGCACAATATCTTGTGCTGGACACCGTCCCAATCAGGCTGCAAGCCGAGCTCTGCAGCCAGCTTGAGAGCAAAGAACACAAATTTTCCCTTGTGATCATAGTATGCATTGCATTCCTTACATTTTTTCCTGTCAACATAACAGAAGTCTTGACAATGCTGGTGCTCCTTGCTATAGCAGAAACTACAGATGAAGGTTCCGCTATAAGAGCTTATTGGAAAGAAGTCGACAGTGTATGTCAGCGCTGAAAATTTCTGCCACCAAACTGGCAGGGAGCTGGGTGTCCCTTGTGCCAGGTAGGACAGTTCTTGAGCTGGTAGAAAGATCATTGCTTGCTTTTTAGAGTGTACATCCTTGTGCTGGACACTGGTTCTTACATTGGCAGCCAATTTTAGAGATTAGGGGGAGGCAGAAACGAGAAACCCCTGACTGAACACTCCTTATGTTGGAGACATTATTCAGCTACACTCTCTGTGACTCTGGACTTTAGTGACTACACACACCAATAAAGTATTTTGAAGAAGACAAAGAAGACTGATTCAGTATTCATCATTAGAAGCAGGAGCCATATTTCTGCATGTTAACATTTTATATTTGAAACTACTCAATACTATCTGTCCCTTGCTTTATAAAAGTTTGAAAAGTGAACTCGTCTTACTTGGTAACAACTTTCATTTGTTTGTTGTATTGTAGCCAACAATTCCTGTTGGTCCGAGCCTTTCCTTTGCTTGGCCCGTAGATAACCTATAAAATACAGGTTGGTTGTTAAACAAAAGGGAATTTGAAAGGTTTTTAGCTGTAGAGACAAATGTGAACATAGGAAGGATGATGGTGGTAGTGGAAGGGGTCCATTATGTCATGGAAAGTGGTAGCTTGAAGGGTTTGTAAGGCCTTTGAAACGTAGAAAAAGGTTGCAGGTAGGGTTGTCCAACCCTTTACTCCCTAGGGTCCCTGTGGAATATTTTAGTAGTAGAAAAAGTTATAGAAAAATAGAGGGGATGATGTGTTTAGGGCCTACGGCGAGGGGATGAGATGGATTTTGATGAAGGTTTAAGAGGTTGTTACCTCAGTGGAGGTAGGTTTGACAGCAATTATCTGTGGATATCTATGTTTTCGACAATTGCTTTTACCAATGTGGCTGTAGTCTGCCGGGCATGATACGAGTTGATGTCCGCTTGAAAGTTATCTCTTAGTTATGCTTTTTCTCTACATTCTAGCGGGTAGTGCAGGAGGGCTTGTTGTGGTAAGACGTCTCAATCTTCACAGGGTCTTTCATTATTATTTTACTTCATCTCCCAATTTGCTTTATACCCCAGCCTAAGTCTGTGGATGCATATAGCCTGCTCTCTTGGCATGCATCTGTCAATGGGGGAGACACTATGTCTATGGCCCATGTGTACCTATTCTCTGTCTAAGCGTCTGGTGCTTTTGGCTAGCTCATCTGCTTTCTCAATCCATGGTAGGCCTATTCCAATGTGACTGGGAAACCAATTTGATGTTCTCCAGCAGGCCAAAAAGTTATTGGAATATACTGCAGTTCCTGTTGTCTGAATACTAGGATCTAGAGTACTATCAGTGTAGTAGGTCTGTGCCCCTGCCGTTTTTGTACTCCTGATTGCTTCCTGGGCTGCAGTTCTTAGTTCCTCCATTGTGCAGTTCATACATTTATCCTTGCTTGCTTGCTCGATAGATTGGCCAGCCTTTTGCTGGACACGGGCATTTGCGTCGGCAGTGCTTAGGGACATGTATCCGTGTGTTTGTGTGTGTAGATTACCTTACCTTGTGTAAGACACGGGCTCTTGCGTTGGCAGCTAGTAAGAGATGTTATTTGAAATGACTAATTTAAATTTGTAAAATGAGATTTTCAATCTGAACAGGGTTAAAGTAGTTTACGTTAATGCTAAAGAAGCTCAAATAAACAATGAGATATATTACTTTACATGTTAATGGTTTAAACTACATTAAACTTAGATAGCTGAAGTTAATGGTGTAAGGTCAAAATTTAGTGGTAGTTTCGAGTGAACTGCTTATCCTCATTCAGCAGCCTGGAATTTGGTTCCCCGTTGGGGGTAATGGTAACGTACCAAGCATCCCACGGGCTGGAATTTGCATAGCAGATTCCAAGTCAATTCCCGTATAACTGAATGAGGGACTGGTCCCTCTTACTACCACTAAGTAAAACAACAGGGATAAAAAGGGAAAGGTTTACCGGCATGACAACGGAGAAAAGGCCCCAGTAGGGAGAATCTTCTTTAGATCCACGAAAAGGAAATTTGTTAATTACTCGAGAGAGTGTTAAAGTAGTAGTCCGTGGGCTGAGTGGGCTCACCTTGCACCCCCCCTTAAAATTGACAAAAGTGCATTTAGGTTGTAGCTTTTGATCCATATTTTAATTTTTTCAATGTTCCCATTGAAAAAATAGGGACGCACTACCACTACTGGGCCACTTTCTTCGATGACATCATCGAATTTTGCTGCTACCAATTTTGGGGTAGGGGAAACCAAATTAGACATAAATCCGGACTGAATGGTCAAAGAAAGATAAATGACATATCAAAATGTTTGCTTTGGGCCTCTCTAACAGATAAAATAGACAATTTGTAATTATGTGTAATAATTAGGTCACCAGAGGTCAAAAGGTCACCAAATTTGGGGTCAAGTGAAAATTTTAGGCACCTCCATAAATGTAACCCCAGGACCAGCCAGACCAATATCTAATGACTTTTTCTGCCTTATTTCATCTCTATAGACCTCAAGAAATAGAATGATACCCATTAAATGTACTTATTGGCCAAATCATGGAAATGAGATGTTATGTAAAAAAGTCAACTTTCAAATTTGTCGTTTTTTAGCTTCAAAATCGTAAAAGCTGATAAAGCTCCTAACTCTTCTTACAGAGGGGCTACGGAAATTATTTTGTTGTGTTTTCTCAGGTTTTGGGGTCAGAGAATCCAAAAAAAGCATTCTCAACAATGTCAACTAATTACATCATGCTGAAATTCAAGATGGCCGCCACTCTGGACGCCGTAATTTTGACTTGGCTATAACTCCTCCATGAATGCAGCAAGAGAGATAATATTCGTGTCCTCACCCAGGTTCTTGAGATTACAGCATACAATAAAGGCAGTCTCAACAAGTCTGTCCGTAAATTTGGGGAAAGTCACATAAATCAACAACAGAAATGCCTCATTTGAAGGTTACGGAAATCATGAATGAAATAAATAAAACTGTACATGAATGTACAATATACTCATATGATGCAAGACCTCATTGGGAAAATTCACACTGTGTTGCTTTGGACTACAGGAAAAAGTTAACCTATGCAAGGTATAAAGTTTGATAGTCTACTTGGGTACCTTTGGGTCCACTTTTGATTAATGGAAAGGCAATTATTGGAAATATCTTGTGATACAAGGGGGGTCCTTGGTCCTTCGATCCTGAAATCTACCATCTTGTTACTTGAAACTTTCTTAGTCCAAGTCAGACCCACTATCATCACTTTCATAGTCATCATCAAAATTTCCACCACTTTCATTGTTTTCATCTAGGCTTTCATCATCAGACGTCTCATCATCGTCCATCGTCTCAAGTATATCAGCCATACTTGTAGGAAGTGCAGTTCCCTTGAACCAACAGGGATCTAGATTTCCATCCTTCATTATCCAACCATGATCCACAGCTGGATGAGGGACCTGACCTCAGGTTTGGGATAATGGGCACGTTTCTATATCGCAACCTGATAGTTCACCTCCTGATATGCTCATTTAGACACTCTTAGTGGCTGAAGAGATGAAAGATCAACATTCTTCTTTGAATCCAGCGACTGCCCACTGCACTTTAACTCGAGCATTTGGTATCGAAGCTGGTCAACTTCCTTTATCTTAGTTTTGGCAGAATACATGGTGCAGGTGAAATCCTCAAGAGCAAGGAATATTTCATCGGTTACCTCCCATGACTCCCTTAGGCAACTGAAGACTTCTTGGTACTTAGGGCATTTCTGTAAAACTCGCAGCGGTTTTAACTTGACAATTCCTTTAAAGGAACTGGTCATATCGCATCTACTGAATGCATGCAGACCAAGGAAAGCAGACCAAGGAGAGAGGCACAGTAAGTTGGTTTGAACCCTTTCAATAGTTCTGTGACATCTATGAATCGCCTTCTATTCCCAGTGCCAGTGTCAAAAATGAGTTGCACACCTAAGTTTGGAGCATAATACAGAAGTATGAAGAATATATCCCTGTCTGGACTTCAAACCCGAACAGATTTGTATCTTTTATCCTTGGCATAGGTTGAATAGAGAATGACACGTAAATCATTCTCTTCCTGGGTTGAGTCAAGAGATTAAATTTGAAATGCAGTGATCTTCTCATTGTCTGCCCTGAGTTCGTACGCCTTGCCCTTACAAACTAAGATAAGCTTCTTCTTCTCTACCTTCGGTATATTCTCCTCCGTGCACCAAACCCTCAAGAGTAATTCAATGAGCTGAGTTTTATTGTCGTCATTACTCAAGATCTCTTTCCAGTTATCTGGTCACCTTGTGTTTTCTCCACTAACCAAACTTTTTTCTCCTGAGCTAAGATTTGATATCTCCAGGGATTTTATTGAATTGGGCATGTAAACCGAGTGTTTAAATGAGCATATCAGGAGGTGAACTATCAGGTTGCGATATGGAAACGTGCCTATTATCCCAAACCTAAGGTCCCTCATCCAGCTGCGGATCATGGTTGGATAATGAAGGATGCAAATCTAGAACCCTGTTGGTTTAATGGAACTGCACTTCTACAAGTATACAAGGTACCTAGAGGTGATGCTACGGATGGTGAATATGGGGGGCGAAAGCAGCAGAGACAGCAAGCATCGTGATACCCGTTCATCACAGATCCAGAAGAGTGAGAAAGCCGCTAGGAAGATCAAGCAAAGAACGCATTCATTACAAAGAGATTGAAGAAGAATGATGACTTCTTTGCTCCATTGCCCAAACAGAGGCTGAAGACTTTCGCTGTCATTGGCAAGAAAGCACTTGTGAAAACATCAAGTAACAAAACAGTGGGGTACAAACAGCAGGGGAATGTCACATTCAAGTCTCAAAACCACAAATTGGATGTCCTAGAACTTCTACGATACCCATTCATGCCTGTGCCATCATCACTTGAGACACCAGATGAGTATCTTCTGAAGACAGACAAGAGCAAGGCATTACACCACTTACTGAAAGACACGAATGATTCCGCTATTCCTCCTGACACAGATACCATGAGTGTAAAAGATGGAAATACCGTGTTTCACTCAATGAAGGAAATGCCAAAAACATTCAAACAGATATATCAAAACATCTTGTCCGTCTCTACATATGGGAAATCCAGCGTGATTTTCAGCACTGACACTTACATGCCCAATTCAATAGAATTCCTGGAGAGATCAAATCTTGGCTCAGGAGGAAAAAGTTTGGTTAATGGAGAAAACATAAGGCGACCAGATAACTGGAAAGAGATCTTGAGTAATGACGACAATAAAACTCAGCTCATTGAATTACTCTTGAGGGTTTGGTGCACGGAGGAGAATATACCGAAGGTAGAGAAAAAGAAGCTTATCTTAGTTTGTAAGGGCAAGGCGTACGAACTCAGGGCAGACAATGAGAAGATCACTGCATTTCAAATTTAATCTCTTGACTCAACCCAGGAAGAGAATGATTTACGTGTCATTCTCTATTCAACCTATGCCAAGGATAAAAGATACAAATCTGTTCGGGTTCGAAGTCCAAACAGGGATATATTCTTCATACTTCTGTATTATGCTCCAAACTTAGGTGTGCAACTCATTTTTGACACTGGCACTGGGAATAGAAGGCGATTCATAGATGTCACAGAACTATTGAAAGGGTTCACACCAACTTACTGTGCCTCTCTCCTTGGTCGGCTTTCCTTGGTCTGCATGCATTCAGTAGATGCGATATGACCAGTTCCTTTAACCCTGGATAGGTACGCTCCTCGGACACCCCTTTAAGGGTATACTCGGACGCGAACGACCCCGACGCCAAAAAAAATTCTTGAAAAATCAGTTTTTGCAGTAACCTCCTTTTTTCTTTTGCCAAAAAAAACTTCAATGAATGCTTAAAACAACTGTAAAGATAAATACTACTCATCTGCAGAAAAACTATTTATTATAAATAATTTAAAAGATTAAGTAGAAAAAAAAATGACCTGACATAAAAATTCATAAAAAAAAAGTTAATACATATATACACAAATCCTTTTAGGAATTGATTCTTGAATGTTTAGGACACATCTTGATGTATTTTGGATGAAGTCAGACCCATGGAGGTGAAGATCTGAAATGAGAAAAAAAGGGTAACTTTTTTTGGCCAAAAAACTTTGTCCAAATTTCATGAATTTTTTTGGGTACCCAAATGAAATAGGAAGTTGCTAATTTTTTTAGGGAATAAACATATGTTATCCTAAAATAGAAATATGTAAAAAAATCTTCATTATTTTGTAAATTACATTTATATCAGGGGCCATATCTAAAGGTAATTTTTGAGTACTTAGAAATTTCGTAAAAAAATACATATATTTAATATATAATATGATATTTATGCAGGTAAAAATATACCAAAATATCACAAATTCTATAGGGAACAAGAATATATATAGATAGGGCCGCTTACGCTTCGGATATGTCCACAAAATGGCCGCCAACCACACTGACTCAGACTCCCTAATCTGCCACTTGAAATGTAGGAAGGGTATGTCAATTTCAAGGTGTTATTTACTAATCTAATTATTATTGGATATGCATAAAAATTGTATGGTGGGTTGCTGGATAATTGTCGATTATTTTACGACTATAAAATTAAAATTCTGACCCAAAAAAATTTTTTTGAAGGGAAATAAAATCGAAAAAAAAATGTAAAACAATATAATATTTTAGCTAAAAAAATTTGATGATATTCAATCAAAAAAAAAGTAAACAAAATTTTCCGACAAATAAACATCTAGAGGAATCATTACTCTGTGATAGTTCCTTAGTACGTAGTAATTTTGAAAGAATTGGGAAAAAACGAAAAAATGGCAATCACAGGAAAATCGAACACATACCTATATATACGCCATATCTGGCTAAAAAAAAAAGATAGGCATGGGTAGCCAGATCATCTAGAAACACTTTCCAACACTATAAAATTATAAGTTTTGCGACACTACTTGCCAATTCCTTACGGTAACATGACTAAGCAAAAAAATGCAAAACAAATAAAAAGGGGCACTCGTGGAAAAATGGCCATTCTAATATACGGCATTTCAGAAAAAAAAAAATTTCAGCCACGTGCTAGGCAAACCATCAAGGCACATTTTCCGACAAATAAACATATAAATGAATCATTACTCTGTGATAGTTCCTTAGTACGTAGTAATTTTGAAAGAAATGGGAAAAAACAAAAAAATGGCAATCACAGGAAAATCGAACACATACTTATATATACGCCATATCTGGCTAAAAAAAAAATTGGCATAGGTAGCCAGATCATCTAGAAACACTTTCCAACACTATAAAAATATAAGTTTTGCGACACTACTTGCCAATTCCTTACGGTAACATGACTAAGCAAAAAAATGCAAAACAAATAAAAAGGGGCACTCGCGGAAAAATGCCCAACATTCTAATATACGGCATCTCAGATAAAAAAAAAGACATGCACGTGTTAGCCCAACCATCAAGGCACACTTTCTAACCCATAAACATGAAAAAAAAATCAATAATATACGGCAATTCCTTACTACGTAGTAAATTTTTTACAAATATTGAAAAAAAACAGAAATTGGCAACCGCAGTTAAATACCCAATATACCAATAACTACGTCGTATCTGACAAAAACAAAATCACGCATGGGTAGCCAGATCATCTAGACACACTTTCCAACACTAAAAAAGCAAAAGTTTTACGACACTATTTCGCAAAATCTTACGGAAAAATGACTTGGCAAAAAAATGAAAAAAAATGAAAAAGGGGTACTCGCGGTAAAATGCCCGACATTCTAATATCCGGTATCTCAGATAAAAAAAAAGACATGCACTTGTTAGCCCAACCATCAAGGCACACTTTCTAACACATAAACATGAAAAAAAAATGAATAATATACGGCAATTCCTTACTACGTAGTAATTTTTACAAATATTGAAAAAAAACAGAAATTGGTAACCGCAGTTAAATTCCCAATATACCAATAACTACATCGTATCTGACAAAAACAAAGTCATGCATGGGTAGCCAGATCATCTAGACACACTTTCCAACACTAAACAAGCAAAAGTTTTACGACACTATTTGGCAATATCTTACGGAAAAATGACTTGGCAAATAATGAAAAAAAATGAAAAAGGGGCAATCGCGGTAAAATGGTCCTCGTGGTGATGAACGACATTTTAACTAAAAAAAAAATCATGCACATGGTAGCCAAACAATCCACCAAGACTTTCCACAACTGATAACCTATACAAGTTGCACCATTCTACGACAATTTCATAATACGTAATAACTTTGATAATTATGCAAACTACCTTAGAAGGGTAAACTCGGTCGCGAACGACCCCGACTCGTCTCAGAAATCGGGGAAGGAGTACAGCTACAGCAATGCACATCTGGACACTACTAGAGCGTGTAGGGGAGACACCTCCTGCAGGTCGATCACCCACAAATTCAGTCACGGGGCTGAGTCACGTGAGAAAAACCTGTTTTTTTTTTGACGCTCGGGGTCGCGAACGACCCACCGTACCTATCCAGGGTTAAAGGAATTGTCAAGTTAAAACCGCTGCGAGTTTTACAGAAATGCCCTAAGTACCAAGAAGTCTTCAGTTGCCTAAGGGAGTCATGGGAGGTAACCGATGAAATATTCCTTGCTCTTGAGGATTTCACCTGCACCATGTATTCTGCCAAAACTAAGACAAAGGAAGTTGACCAGCTTCGATACCAAATGCTCGAGTTAAAGTGCAGTGGGCAGTAGCTGGATTCAAAGAAGAATGTTGATCTTTCATATCTTCAGCCACTAAGAGTGTCTAAATGAGCATATCAGGAGGTGAACTATCAGGTTGCGATATGGAAACGTGCCCATTATCCCAAACCTGAGGTCAGGTCCCTCATCATGGTTGGATAATGAAGAATGGAAATCTAGATCCCTGTTGGTTCAAGGGAACTGCACTTCCTACAAGTATGGCTGATATACTTGAGACAATGGACGATGATGAGACGTCTGATGATGAAAGCCTAGATGAAAACAATGAAAGTGATGGAAATTTTGATGATGACTATGAAAGTGATGATAGTGGGTCTGACTTGGACTAAGAAAGTTTCAAGTAACAAGATGGTAGATTTCAGGGTCGAAGGACCAAGGACCCCCCTTGTATCACAAGATATTTCCAATAATTGCCTTTCCATTAATCAAAAGTGGACCCAAAGGTACCCAAGTAGACTATCAAACTTTATACCTTGCATAGGTTACCTTTTTCCTGTAGTCCAAAGCAACACAGTGTGAATTTTCCCAATGAGGTCTTGCATCATATGAGTATATTGTACATTCATGTACAGTTTTATTTCATTCATTCATGATTTTCGTAACCTTCAAATGAAGCATTTCTGTTGTTGATTTATGTGACTTTCCCCAAATTTACGGACAGACTTGTTGAGACTGCCTTTATTGTATGCTGTAATCTCAAGAACCTGGGTGAGGACACGAATATTATCTCTCTTGCTGCATTCATGGAGGAGTTATAGCCAAGTCAAAATTACGGCGTCCAGAGTGGCGGCCATCTTGAATTTCAGCATGATGTAATTAGTTGACATTGTTGAGAATGCTTTTTTTGGATTCTCTGACCCCAAAACCTGAGAAAACACACCAAAATAATTTCCGTAGCCCCTCTGTAAGAAGAGTTAGGAGCTTTATCAGCTTTTACGATTTTGAGGCTAAAAAACGACAAATTTGAAAGTTGACTTTTTTACATAACATCTCATTTCCATGATTTGGCCAATAAGTACATTTAATGGGTATCATTCTATTTCTTGAGGTCTATAGAGATGAAATAAGGCAGAAAAAGTCATTAGATATTGGTCTGGCTGGTCCTGGGGTTACATTTATGGAGGTGCCTAAAATTTTCACTTGACCCCAAATTTGGTGACCTTTTGACCTCTGGTGACCTAATTATTACACATAATTACAAATTGTCTATTTTATCTGTTAGAGAGGCCCAAAGCAAACATTTTGATATGTCATTTATCTTTCTTTAACCATTCAGTCCGGATTTATGTCTAATTTGGTTTCCCCTACCCCAAAATTGGTAGCAGCAAAATTCGATGATGTCATCGAAGAAAGTGGCCCAGTAGTGGTAGTGCGTCCCTATTTTTTCAATGGGAACATTGAAAAAAATGAAAATATGGATCAAAAGCTACAACCTAAATGCACTTTTGTCAATTTTAAGGGGAGGTGCAAGGTGAGCCCACTCAGCCCACGGACTATAGGTATAGGTTAGTTTTGGTGTGCTGTGAGTATTCGGTAAAATTTTGAGTAATGCCGTGAATATTTATGTTAAATCTTGAATACAGTTTTATTTTCTGTTTGTTGGATATTATTTTCATATTGCAGTTGGTTTTTTGCTATTGTTTAAAAAACTTTATTAGTAGATTTTGCATACGCTACCTCTTGTGCAATAGATGAACGTAACAGAATTTGGGGTGTGGCTAGAATCTGAATTGTTATTCTGTTTTTAATTCAAACATCGTTCGTTAAGTAAACGTATTTGTTACTTGTATAAAATAGCCAGCAAACATGTTAGAGTTTAATACAATCGAGTTTTTGAGAAATTAAGCGATCTCAAGAAATCTAGCTTAGTGAGTTTAGCAAACCTCTTGAGCTTAATGTTATAAAATCAGTGAAGAAAGAGGCTATTATTAAACATGTTGTAGTTAAACCTTAGGTTAAGACGATGTGTTACCTCCGGATATTCTATATACGATGGATAGAGAATCAGTGTGTTCTGATTTACCTCCTGTGGAACTTGAAAGGCTTAGAATATAACCTCGTTTAAGAGAAAAAGAATTAGAAGCTCAGGCTGAGCGCGAGAGAAAAGAAGCAGATTTAGAACATGAGAAATTAGAAGCAGAATTAAAACGTGAACAATTACAAGGAAGGAGAGAGCCAAAGACAGGGAAGCTCAGATAAAGCTTCATGAGCCTAAGGTTCCAAAAGAGTTAAAAGTTGAAAAACGTAAGCAGACTAGTTTTAGTGCTCCTGATAAATCTAGGCAAGTCATTTTTAATGAGGATCGAGTTGTACTTCCCTTATATGAAAAGTATTTAGATGAATATTTAGTATGTTTTGAGACAAAAGCTAAGACACGCAAGTGTATTACAGCCAATAAGTGGTCAACAGAATTTTGGGAGTATATGTATTAGGAAATTTTGTTAGTGAAGCACAAAAAATTTATGCTTTTATTCCTAAGTAACTTATAGAATACATAGCCTAATTATAAAATCTTAATTATTTTTTTTGCAATCTTACAAATTTTTAAACAAAACTTATAGGATAAAGTTCAGGGCTTGGATAAAACAAGATAAGCAGACATATGTAGAATTTAGTAGGGAACAATTAGATTGGTTTGATAAATGGTGTAAGCAGCAAATGTAGGTATGATTTTAATAGATTGATAGAAACTGTTTTAATTGAACAGTTTCAGAATTGTGTTAGTGAGAACATTAAGGTTTACTCAAATGAAAGAAAGTTATCTATCCTTTGCGAAACAGCTGTATATGCTGGTGGTTATGTACTGGCCCAAAAAGAGTCTAGGTCTAATGATAAAAGGTTTAATAGATCAAAAGATGGTTGGTTGCAGATTGCCATGCCTGTAGCATGACACGGGCTCTTGTCGTTGGACACAGCCCGTAAGAGCATGTTAATCTGGAAAGAGATGGTCTCCCAAAGGAGGCCGAGACTGTAATATTAAATAGCTGGAACATAAAAAGGTGGAGAATGAATTACTTAAGGAGGGATTTGAAATTAGAATGAAAGGGAGAGAAGTAACCCGAAAAAGTAGACTCCTTTTTAGGTCCACAAAATGAAAAGTTTAAGTTAGAGAAAAAAGTGATGATAGCGGCAAGTCCCAGTAAGTAGGAGAGACTGGGAGAGGAGAGAAGTTTTAGTCAGAGAGAAAAGGAGAAGGTTTAAGCAAATAAGCTTATCCCTGCTCAGTGGTTGGGAGCTGAAATTGTTGCAATAACTGAATAAAGGTGGGAGTTCTGGTTGGGGACAGGACTCGGGTGAGTATTTTAAAGGCAATGGGGATAAGGTCTTCCAAGGACATAGTAACTTATTGAGTCAGGGATTAAGGTGGGTCGGAGGATGTGGGTTGAAGGAGTGGTGCTGGTTGCGGCTGGGCGGCTGTTACAGGAACAGTTGCAGTGGGTGAATGTCTCTGTCTCCTCTGGCGAGGAGGTCGCTGATCTTTAGGTGGCTGGATTGTAGGTGGTTTCTGCTGTTTTGGAGAGGAAGTAGACTTCATTACAGCTATTCTTCATAGCTGCTATCATCTTCAGTCACTCTGGGCAGTGCCTATTCCAAGCATGGTGAGGCCTGCAGCAGTTGGGGCTCTTGGGTTTTGTCTGCTTGCCTTCTTTGTGGTTTTTTATGCACACTTCTGTGCAGTGGTTCTGGCTGCATACAGCGCAGATGATGGGGCCTTTGCACTTTTCCTTATGATGGCCGAAACGCTGGCACCTGTGGCATCTAAGAGGCTCTGGTGTATATTCTTGGATGGGGAATGTCCCCCAGACTCTAAGATCCAGTGAGGAGGGCAATGGACCGATAAAGGTGGCTATGAGTCTTCTTACAGGGACGTCGTCTAAACTCATACAGCGTACCGCACAGTCGATATTGCTGCATGATATGGCTATGGAGGTAGGCATTGTTGTAGGATACCTAGTGATCACTGCTTTCCTATGGATGAATGCAGGGTCCAGCAGTGTTAAAGATGGCTCCTCCTGGAGGGATCTGGCTTATCAAATCAACTTTCCTGTTGGGTCTGGCAGTGAGCTGTATGCCAGGCTTTGCAGCCATAGCAGCAACTGAGGCATAAGAGATTGAGCTGTCCGTGTGTGAAAGACGAAACTTCGCCAAAGGTTTTTTTTGGCTGTGAAGCTGGGATGCTTGCCGCGATGGAAGAAGCTTCTTGAAGGAGTTCTGTAAGGCAGTCCGTACAATTGCAGTCCATGGAATGGTTCCCCTGAGGTGCAACTGGTTCGGTCTCCATGGCATTGGAGGATTCAGGCACCAAGGTTAGAGGGGTGACTGCTGCTGCAACTGACTGCTGAGGAGCTGTAGGGACAGACAACGACGAGTCTGTGCTCTCAATCCTTAGTGTCATTAATGGCGATGGTGGGGCTGGTACTGGCGCTGGTGGCGGGCGTTCAGGGCTCTTCCTTCATTTGGGAGGGGGTGTAGTCGTTTCCCTGGTAGCTGGTTTTAAGGTTCTATAATACTTAAGAACCTTAATAGTGGTGATTTTGCACCCATTGCTGCTGCACCTGACATGGTGAGTAATCAGGGTTTTGTCTTCGACATCTGTGGTGCAAAGGCTAACAGTCTTGAATAAGTGAATTCGTCGCTTCTGGTACGACGTACTGCAATCACAATCATAATCTGGATCGTTGTGAAGGTCTCTGCAGTGTCTGTCGGCTTCGGGATACAAGCTCCATGCCCAGTCTCCAATGTGACAGACGGACATGGTGGCAAAACTCTATGGCGACAGTAACGAGAATTTGACTTAGAGCGGATTGCCAAGACAGAGGAGAGTTGTTGTCGGTGCAATATTTCAGTTGAGTCTGATCAAAAGACTATAGGGATACAGATAAGCATACAGATACTGATGATGTAGATCAAAGGTCTAATTCTTATTCGCATGTCAAGTCTCAAAGCAGTAGTTTTAACCCTGGAACAGTACGGTGGGTCGTCCGCGACCCCGAGCGTCAAAACAAAAGAGGTTTCTCTCACGTGACTCACCCCCGTGACTGAATTTGTGGGTGATCGACCTGCAGTCGGTGTCTCGCCTACACGCTCTAGTAGTGTCCAGATGTGCCTCGCTGTAGCTGTACTCCTTCCCAGATTTCTGAGACGCGTCGGGGTCGAGCGTGACCGAGTTTACCCTTCTAAGGTAAGTTGCATAATTATCAAAGTTATTACGTATTATGAAATTGTCGTAGAATGGTGCAACTTGTATAGGTTATCAGCTGTGGAAAGTCTTGGTGGATGGTTTGGCTACCATGTGCATGATTTTTTTTTTAGTTGAAATGTCGTTCATCACCACGAGGACCATTTTACCGTGAGTGCCCCTTTCTCATTTATTTTTTATTTTTTGGCCAAGTCTTTTTTCCGTAAGAAATTGCCAAATAGTGTCGCAAAACTTTTGCTTTTTTAGTGTTGGAAACTGTGTCTAGATGATCTGGCTACCCATGCGTGACTTTGTTTTTGTCAGATACGCCGTAGATATTGGTATGTGGGGTATTTTCCTGCGGTTGCCAATTTGTTTTTTTTTCAATATTTGTAAAAATTTACTACATAATAAGGAATTGCGATATATTATTGATTTTTTTCATGTTTATTTGTTAGAAAGTGTGCCTTGATGGTTGGGCTAACACGTGCATGTCTTTTTTTTTTTTTTTTATCTGATATGCCGCATATTAGAATGTTGGCCATTTTTCCGCGAGTGCCCCTTTTTCAGTTTTTTTCATTTCTTGGCTAAGTCATTTTTCCGTGAGAAATTGGCAAATAGTATCGCAAAACTTTTATTTTTATAGCATTAAAAAGTGTGTATAGATGATCTGGCTACCCATGCATGACTTTGTTTTTGCCAGATACACCGTAGATATTGGTATATGGCGTATTTTTCTGCGATTGCCAATTTCTTTTATTTTTCAATATTTGTAAAAATTTACTACGTAGTAAGGAATTGCCCTATAGTATTGATTTTTTATCATGTTTATTTATTGGAAAGTGTGTCTTGATGGTTGGGCTACTACGTGCATGTCTTTTTTTTTATCTGAGATGCCGTATATTAGAATGTTCGCCATTTATCTGCGAGTGCCCCTTTTTACTTGTTTTGCATTTTTTTGCTTAGTCATGTTACCGTAAGGAATTGGCAAGTAGTGTCGCAAAACTTATATTTTTATAGTGTTGGAAAGTGTTTCTAGATGATCTGGCTACCCATGCCTATCTTTTTTTTCAGCCAGATATGGCGTATATATAGGTATGTGTTCGATTTTCCTGTGATTGCCATTTTTTCGTTTTTTCCCTTTTCTTTCAAAATTACTACGTACTAAGGAACTATCACAGAGTAATGATTCATTTAGATATTTATTTGTTGGAAAATGTGCCTTGATGGTTTGCCTAGCACGTGGCTGAAATTTTTTTTTTCTGAAATACCCACCATTAGCTCATTGCCATTTTTCATCGAGTGCCCCTTTTTATTTGTTTTGCATTTTTTTGCTTAGTCATGTTACCGTAAGGAATTGGCAAGTAGTGTCGCAGAACTTATATTTTTATAGTGTTGGAAAGTGTTTCTAGATGATCTGGCTACCCATGCCTATCTTTATTTTTAGCCAGATATGGCGTATATATAGGTATGTGTTCGATTTTACTGCGATTGTCACTTTTTCGTTTTTTCCCATTTCTTTCAGAATTACTACGTACTAAGGAACTATCACAGAGTAATGATTCATTTAGATGTTTATTTGTTGGAAAATTTTGTTTACTTCTTTTTTGATTGAATATCATCAATTTTTTTTAGCTAAAATATTATATTGTTTTACAATTTTTATTTTTTTCAATTTTATTTCCTTTCAAAAAATGTTTTGGGGGTCAGAATTCCAATTTTATAGTCGTAAAATAATCGACAATCATCCAGCAACCAACCATACAATAATTAGATTAGTAAATAACACGTTGAAATTGACATACCCTTCCTACATTTCAGGTAGCGGATTAGGGAGTCTGAGTCAGTGTGGTTGGCCGCCATTTTGTGGACCTATCCGAAGCGTAAGTTGCCCTATCTATTCTTGTTCCCTATAGAATTTGTGATATTTTGGTATATTTTTACCTGCATAAATATCATATTATATATTAAATATATGTATTTTTTTACGAAATTTCTAAGTACTCAAAAAATGACCTTTAGATATGGCCCCTGATATAAATGTAATTTACAAAATAATGAAGATTTTTTTTACATATTTCTATATTAGGATAACATATGTTTATTCCCTGAAAAAATTAGCCACTTCATATTTCATTTGGATACCCAAAAAAATTCATGAAATTTGGAGACATATTTTTGGCCAAAAAAGGTTACCCTTTTTTTCTCATTTCATATCTTCACCTCCATGGGTCTGACTTCATCCAAAATACATCAAGATGTGTCCTAAACATCCAAGAATCAATTCCTAAAAGGATTTGGTATATATGTATAATATTTTTTTTAATGAATTTTTATGTAAGGTCTTTTTTTCTATTTAATTTTTTAAAATATTTATAATAAATTGTTTTTTCTGCAGATGGGTAGTATTTATCTTTACAGTAGTTTTGAGCATTCATTGAATTTTTTTTTGGCAAAAAAAAGGAGGTTACTGCAAAAACAGATTTTTTAAGAATTTTTTTTTGCTTCGGGGTCCCGCGCGACCAGGTATACCCTTATAGGGGTGTCCGAGGAGCGTACCTATCCAGGGTTAATGCCAATTCTATTACTAGCGGTTCTGTAGTATATAATTACTGTAAGAAACCAGGTCACACAGTGTCTGAATGTTTTAAGTTGAAAAGGAAAGAAGATAAAAGTGTGGTTCTTGTAACTCTACCAAAGTCTCGTTATGGTGTGCTACCAGTAGATGTTAACACTATAAATGACCATGTTTTTTGACAGCAAGCCTGTTAATTCCGTGTTTGTTCCAGACCTGTTGATAAGGTTTACAAGTCATACACTGCTAATGGGTTTGTTGCTGTTGATGATGGTTCACTACACATTGTATCATGCCTGATACTGGTTGTGCCCAGTCACTCGTTTAGAGGGAAGTTGTCCCTGTGAATGAGCATTTGTTTATTGAAAAGTATGTTCCCTTTCATGGGGTTGATGCCCATCTTAGTGTTCCCTTGCATCGTATAGATATTCATTGTGACTGGCTATTTGGGCCTGATGTTGTTGGTGCGTAATGGGAGTTTTAGATACGTCTCATAACTACTGTACTTTGGCGCCAGTCGTCTGACGAATGTGAGGTCAACAGGATGATTGTAGAGTGGGTTCCTGGCACCTGGGTATTGTGTAATGTTTGTCTTAATGCTTCAGAATTCTTTAGAGTATTTTTCCCAATATAATAGGACAGGGGGAGGCAGAAATGAGAGAAACCTGACTGAACACTGCTTGTGTATGGAGACAATCTTCAGCTACACCCTCTGTGACTCTGGACTTTAGGGACTACCCACACCGATAAAGTATTTTAAAGAAGACAAACAACACTTAATTAATATTCATCATTAGAAGCAGAAGCCATATTTCTTTTTGTCAACATTTTATACCTGAAACTACTCCATGCCTTCTGTCGCTTGCTTTATAAAAGTTTGGAAAGTCAACTCAACCTACTTGGTAACAACTTTCAATATTTATCCATTAGTTTTGGTGTGCTGTGAGCATTCGGTGGATTTTTGTGTAATGCTGTGAAAATTTACAATATGATAAATCCAAAATATAGTTTTTTATTCTCTTTGCTGGCTATTATTTTCATATTGCCATTAATGTTTTGCTTATTATATTGTAAAGTGTATTGGTACATTTCGCATAATCTACATCGTGTACGATAGTTGAACGTAACATTAAACCTTCCACTTGGTATACTTTTGCGAGTGATATACCAACAAGGACCCTTCTTCCTTTATCCCAGTCCAGTTTCTCTTGCAGATAGTTCCTGTAGTTTACACAATCTTGCCGCAAGAGTTGGATGATTATTTCCTTTGGGATGAAAAGTCTGAAATAATAGAGAAGAACTAGAATTGGAAAAGGGATAGGAGAATATGTTGGAGTTTTCTAAAATAAAAGGGCAAATTTCTAAACTGTCATTTTCCTAAATGTGCATAACAGACTCTTTATTCTATTATCTTCTTTATTTATTATTCTTTTTATACACTTAAGCATCTGAAAATCACTTCCCACCCCTTTACACATTTTGTAATGCAAAGCACCTTCTGTGAGACCATCAGTTACTTTGGGTATAGAGTACAAAGTCATTTGCCTCAAAACCCATTTCCCAAAACAAATATCTTAGAATTATTATCATTTTGTTACTTCAGCAGAGCTAAGTCCTGTAATTTGGAGTATGACTTCAGTGCAAGCTGGAATGGCCAATGAAAAAGATAAAGTTTCTCATTGCTCACCTTATTGCCAAGCATATCAGCCAAAGGAATCAACCTTTCCTTTGGACAGTGAGTGACAGAGCTGTCACCTTATGTATATTTATACCAAAAGATGCATATTTAAGGGTAGTTCACTACTTAGGTTCTGGATTTTTACCAGAAAGCATTACTTTCATGGTTAAATTGTATCACTTTTCATTTGAAGCATAACGTCTCTGAGTAAAAGCTCTTAACTTATAGTTATTCCACATCAAATCTGATCTGTTACCTTTACAAAGACGATAGGCTTCCTATTTCTCCAAATAAGCATGTCTATAATCATCACTAAACCAGGGTTTAACTTTCACTCGGTACTTTAGCACTTAATAGGGAAAACACTTATTAATCATGCTGACCAGATTCTCATTCAAAAGAACAACAGGCTCTGCGCTTTCGTACAAATTTGACAAATTTAAATTCAAAAGATCACTCAAAATGCCATTCCAGTCTGCTTGAGATTTTGTATAAACCTTACAAGAGTATGACACATCGGGGATAGGCTGCCTAATCTGGACTAGTAATGAAATTAAGGTAGATCAGATGTCCAAACTAGAGAACAAACCTTACTTGTTAAAATGTCAGGGGAATCAGTGTATACTATCTCAAAGCAGTTATCACACCTGCGAGTAGCTTCACTTATGGTTTGCTTACAGCCTGTTTCAAACGCAAAGTCCACAGCTCCTTAGCCATGGCAATCAGTAGGATACACACAATTAAACACTCCCTATAGTGATCACTAAAACTACCAACAAAAACAAAAGAGATCTTTCCATCATTTTGTTGTATCATAGCCATATTGCTAAAAAGGCAATCAAAGATAAAATCATCTATGTATGGATTCCAATACATCGAACACAAATAGAAGTTGTTATGCCTGGAACAAACTTTAAATACCCGAATCTCATGACATCTACATTTATAGCAGGACTTATGAGAAGCAGGGTACTCAGTTCTAACATACACTACTATTTCCCTTTCCCTAGTGATGACACCGTTTCAAAATTATTAGTTATTTAAAACCTGTAATTAGGAGTAGAGATGAGAGCCTTATTTCAGAAATCAAAATTTCTGAACATAAAAGTATATCATACTGTCTGGAGGCAACCTCTATCTGCTGAATATTGGCATGCAGTCCAAGAATATTACAAAACAGTAAACAACACTGGCGAAACCCAGGACCAGTAAGGTCCCGGGGTTTGCTCAATGTCTTCCGACAGGATAAGAATTAAAAGCAATAAAGATTAATCATGCTAAAAACAAATCTAACAATAATAATACCAACAAAATGTGCATATATATATATATATATATATATATATATATATATATATATATATATATATATATATATATATATATATATATATATATATATATATATAAAGTGGCTAATACAATACATACACTAAAGGTAGAATTTCGGATAAAATTAATCAAAAGGGTAGAGACGACACACCATGCAAGGCTAAGTACCCTCCATGATATGCACCTCAATTGAAGGGAGGAGAGTATGGATGGTTTTGAAAATGAATACTTGTACGGAAGATGAAGAGACACATAAGGAAAACCCAACCTCTTGATAAACCACTAGGCATCCATGATACTTTTATTATACTTGCCCAACACACCATTTCAAAATCCAAGAGGAAGAGAAAAGGTAGAATAGTGTGACAGAGTGTACCCTAATGCAAGAGAACTAACCCAAGATCACAATACAAAGGTTATGGCACTATCCAAGACTAGAGAACAATAGTTTGATTTTGGATTGTCTTTCTCCTAGATGAGCTGCTTACCATAGCTAAAGAGTCTCTTCTAACCTAACCAAGGCATTAGTTAACAGCGTGAGTAAAGAAGAATTGCTCATTTATCTCATTGTTGCCAGGTGTATGATGGATAAGGAGGTATCTTGACAGTCAAAGGACCCAATAACTTTTCAATGGTAGTAACACATAGTACCACGAAGAACAGGGAACCAGATCTCTTAATCTTTAAAGCTAACCTCCACCACCTTGCTTGCTTGGTTAGTGGCTACCATAACAGACGTCACTAGGGACACTTGAGACTAAGTTAAATTCACAGGGGAGTACCAGGAGAGAGATAGCCCTAGCTACCAGCTCCCTCAAAAACACCATGGAAGGACTGCCTGAAAGACTGAAGGAAGACCAAGCCTTCCTTACATCAAACTCATCAATCTGCACAGTCACAACATAAGTCTCAAGCCTCCAAAGGGGAGTGACAAATGCTAGGGGTTCCCCACGCATCAGTGATCTGAAAACTCAGCCGATGTACATTTGAGTTCTCCTGACACATGTAGTGTACTCCCCGAGGATCAATACTCAGCTGCATGCAATTGCGGAATCAAATTCTATTTGGTTAAAAAGAACATTGTAAGATATCTCCTTTTCTGTTGCAATGATACAGTGCATGATACAGTTGCATGATATAGTGAAGAAATGTTCAGCCAAATCATTACTAACCTCCGTAGCTCCAGTCACATATTGACCATTTACCTTCAACACAGATGGTGGGTTGGAGGTATATTTGTCTACTATCTTTTTTACTTTCCCCCATACAGATGATGGTGGTGTTCTACTATTGACAGAGGAAACCAATGATATCTAAGACTGGCACCTAGGTTCTTTCATTGCAAAGATTTTTGTTTCTCCCTGGCCGCAAAAAAAAAAAAAAAACCGCAAAGCAAGACACCACAATTAAGAGGTCTGTCTGTATTACTTTTGACAGGGGTACCACTTTCACCTCTCAATTGTGAATATCATTAGTGAAACTCTTGAGTATCATATTACATCTGACACCGGCCTATAACCCTGCAGCCAATAGAATGGTTGAAAATTTTCATTGCACTCTCAAAGCAGCTTTGATGTACTTCTGCAAAGACTTCATTGGGTTTAATCAGCTTCCCTGGGTCCTCCTGGGATGGAGAACGACTCCTAAGGACTCTCTGGATGTTTTGGCAGCTGTAATGGTGTAAGGAAACCCATTGGTCGTCCCTTCTGAGTTTTTTCCATCTGCAATCTCCTCTGACATTCACCAGCACCTACAACTTGTGTGAAAATTTACTCCCTCTAGCCATACTTACAAGCCCCTAGCAAAGCAACACATACCCAGAGATTTACACACCACAACACACAGTGTCTTGTGCACCGATGTAAGCAAACCACCATTGACGTGCTCTTACACAGGCCCTTTCCTCATGATCCGTTGCACTCCCAGGTTTTGTTAATTAACATTCATGGTAAAGAAGACAGGGTATCTTGATTGTCTAAAACCTGCATATCTCCTGCAAGATGACCCACATACAGTTTGCCTCTCTAGATCCATGTGCCCTATTTCATATGCATGTTCTTTTTTAGGAGGGGACCCATGTACCGTACGTGTTACATACATGCTCATACAATATAAGGATATTGCTTTTTTATCTCTTTTATATTGGTTGCATACATAACAGTCTCTTGCTCTCTTCCGCACTGCTGATATATAAAACATGGTTCAAGTTGTTTGAGTTTTTTTTGACATTGTTGCCCTCAATGGTTTGTATGAAGGCTCGTTATCTTGTTGAATAAAGGTCAAATGCATTTGCCTCGCCTCTTCGTTAGTACCTATCAGACACCTCTCACACTTCTTGCACAAATGAAAACGGTCCCATGTTTTTTGTTCGATCATCATCTCCTGAGTAACAGAAAATATTAATACATGAACACAAGCTTGTACAAAGCCTCTAGCATAAAGCTTTTCAAGAAACTAAATGCAAGGGAAAAAATCCAAAGGCATTTGGGATCAATCTGCTGCTATGCATAATGCTAGGCAACAGCTTTACTGCTGTACTAGAGAGTTCTGTTTTTATTTACTCTGGGAAGACTAATGTTTCACACAAGGAAGTCTGAATTCTTGCCTTTTATTAGGATAAAGTTGATCGTGCATTCACGAAAGATATAAATTACATATCTAAATCCGGTAAATTTTTAGTTTCAGCCAAATTTGGAAAAATGCAATAAAAATATATTTGTTGCATCAGAAATAGTGTGGTTTCAATGAATTTAACGTTTATTTTGACTGCAAACCAACCGATTTAGAGATTTACTATGTATACCCTAGTTCATCCCACCAATTATGGGGGACACCCTTTGGGAACCGGGGTTTTGGGTGGGGGAAGGGGGGGGGGAGGGTGTTGGGGCATTGAATGATAATTGCAATAAATGAATAATTAATGTTCCAGCACCCCTCCCCCATACCCCTAACTAGGCCTACCGGGGGGAGGGGGGTAGGGCCCCCAGCGACCCCCCCCTTAAAGCCACAGTAATTTTCAGGGCACCACAGAACCTAACAAACCCACCTAACCTAGCCTAGGGGCCCTGTACCCCTACCGGGGGGGGGCTTCGCCCCCCCTGCGACCCCCCCTTATGGCCACAGTAATTTTCAGGGCACCACACAACCTAACAAACCCACCTAACCTAGCTTAGGGGCCCTGTACCCCTACCGGGGGGGGGGCTTCGCCCCCCCTGCGACCCCCCCTTATGGCCACAGTAATTTTCAGGGCACCACAGAACCTAACAAACCCACCTAACCTAGCCTAGGGGCCCTGTACCCCTACCGGGGGGGGCTTCGCCCCCCCTGCGACCCCCCCTTATGGCCACAGTAATTTTCAGGGCACCACAGAACCTAACAAACCCACCTAACCTAGCCTAGGGGCCCTGTGCCCCTACCGGGGGGGGCTTCGCCCCCCCTGCGACCCCCCCTTATGGCCACAGTAATTTTCAGGGCACCACAGAACCTAACAAACCCACCTAACCTAGCCTAGGGGCCCTGTACCCCTACCGGGGGGGGCTTCGCCCCCCCTGCGACCCCCCCTTTAACCAGGGGTAAATTTGAATATATATATTTTGTTAAATCACTTCTTACCTTAAACGGAAGATGACGATGAAGATGTGGAAGGTTGTGGATGACCCTCTTCTGAATCATCAAGTACTGGAATACGTTCAGCCTCTGATTGGGGAGGATACAATTTACTGGCTGCAATAAAAAAATGATGGAGCAGCTCCTCCTCAGGGTATTTATGTATAAAAATGAACCGGGACAAATACTGCCTGAAATATTCGCAACGGTTACCAGGGCGTTGTATCCACTCCTTCACCTCCCGCCAAAGCCGTTCAATATTTTGTGTATGGGTTTCGGGGTTCGAAGGATCCACAAAATTCTTGGAATGATTTACACTGCGGTGATCGTAACCCAGAGAGCCCAGAGAATTGTAAGACCGCCACTTATCACTCACAATAATGCTGCCCTGTTTAATGTATTTCTGAACTAAAGGGATGAGGGTAGCTGCATCACGCTTTTGCGGTAAAGGGTCAATTAAAGGAACAATAAATGTTTTTTTGGACTCCCTCTCAATACCTCCGAACACCCATATATCACTTAGAGGCCTTCCACGGTCAAACTTCCGTTTACCAAAATGAGATTCGTCAATCTCCACTATTACACCATCACCACCAATAGGCTCTTGGTTATCAAAACAAAATTCAGTTACTTCTGAACAGAAGCTTCTCCAGTCTACACTAGTAGAAGAAGATATACCAAGGCCCTTTATAACGAAATGGTGGTCCCAACACTTATGCAACCAATGGTTGACAAATAAAATTAATTTCCACGGGGGAAGGTGGGACCCGTGCAGAAAAGTTCCCTTAAAATCACTGACAGTGTAATTACACAAACGTCTTTTTCGCGTTTTAGCTATTTTTACAGATTTGGTACAATACCACACATGTCTATCCTCACGAAAATGTAAAGCCGAATCACATTTACCACACTGCACACTTGAAGGTAATACGGAATGCTCCCTTAAAAAACGATTCACTACTTCAGGAGTTCCATTATAATTCCCATGAAATCTGCCGATCACATCGAAATAGGAATATCGACATATTTCACACAACCGTACCGGAGGATCCATGACAGTCAAGTGACGTGTGAAAAAAATATAGAAACCGCAACTTTTGAAAACCGAAAACAAACGACAATCACGGGTTTCTCCCATAATGAAATAGGGAAAAAAACAAAATACTGTCGTCTACAATGTTATATTGCACGAAAAACAGATCCTTGAAACAAGACTGAGAGACCAATGAATCGTCCAATAATAACCCTTGAAAAGAACCCAGTAGTATTTTGATTGGAGGAATGACATTAGTGGGAGGAGCAAATGCGCATTCAAGCAAATGTTGTCACATTGCGCAATGGGGCGGAGCCAAGTAAGATGAAAACAGACATACAAACGAACAAGAGCTACCTTGCGTGCCCATGGAAAGATAAACACTAAACTTAGAAAAAGTCAAGACCTTCAATTCCTGAAATATTTTTTTTCTCTGTAAGTATGCATTAGCGACAATAATGTATTGAGAAGAAGTGTTTTGTTATCACGTGCTTTACTAGGAAAATATATTAATATAATACATTTCCCAATTTGGTTGCATCTAAAACTTTACCCTAAATCCATTTGTATTTCTTCAAACAACTGACTTTTGAATCTCCAAGTCAAGTCATCCAATTTGGAACCTTTAAAAGTCGTCCAAAAAGTTTTGCCTGTGATTATTGCAATCTTATGAGAGAGAAAAAAATTAGCAGAAAAATGTCAAATCTTCCAAAAGCTTTATCTCTTGCCTTGTAACAGAGATTTGAGCTATCAAAAGAAATTGTTTCCATAAACACTTTCGTAAAATGTGAACGCAAGAACAAAGGTTTCTTGTTAAGAAAACATCCTTGAATTCTAAGCCTCAAATGATATCCTTGTACAAGCAGTATAACGACTTGTTCTAGATTCTTAATTGCTTTATGCACATTAGAGGCCTAGTCAGACAGTTAGTGGCTCAAGGAGCTTACTGTGTCATCTAGGCTCGCCATGAGCCTGACTTGAGCTGCGATCCTGAGTTTTGTTGTGAGACTGGATTACTTGAGGATAAGAAATTGCTTGTTTTGAGCCAAACACTCCGGTAAGATGATAGATTTGCACCTTTGGCACTGCAATGCAAGATCACTGTGAGCCAAAGTCGAGAGGTGCTGAAAGAACGTTTGTTCCAAGAAATACTCTCACAAAGCTTTTCTCCTTCAATGTCAATATCCTGGCTATCTGTGAGCCCGAATCATGTTACGACTCCAAATCAGAGGCTATCCAGGTCTTGAGGTGTTGAGAGAAAGCTTATTTCAAACAAACCTCTCAGGTGGGAAGGCTAGGTTTCCCCCTTGTTGCCAAGATATAGACTTCCTTAGAGCTTGAATTGCGTCACGAGCTAGACTCACAAAGGTAAGAGAAATCGCTTGCTTCAAGCAAACTCTCGGGTGAAAGAAAAACATTCACCTTTGGCACCACGATCCAGGCTTGCTAGAAACTCTCAGGTGAAAGGATAGCTTTCACCTTTTGGCGCCGTCAGTCACAGCGACAGTTGTCAGGATCTCATAGGAGTTTCATAGAGCTAGGACACTCTGCGTAGGAACGTGAGAATACTTCTAAGCTGCCAGGATAGATAAACTACCAGGGTAGAAAATCAGGTCACCATAGCAAATGCATGCGCAAAAACCTTGAAGGGTCGGCAAGCGCAAAGGAAAATAAAAGGCAGGCATATCTTTCAAGTGAAAGGCTAGCTCCCACTTGAAAGCACAGAGGGCACCGGGAGGTATCTTCTAGAGCATTTTGATGTTTGATCGCTGACCAAGTCATGTGATCACTTGCAAAGCTACAGCTTCCAACAAGGAATTCGGAAATCGGGCCGGGGAGGATTTCCTGGAATCATTTCCCACACATTAATTTTAACTTCTAATTTTTAGTAGTCCTTCGAACTGGATCTGACACCATTGATTTATGGATTCGTGAAATTTGAAACTTTGTAAATTTATTCATAACCTGGTCAAGTTGTCCAAAAATCTCGTACAATGGACATTTTGGAGAATGATTAAGTCCCTACTTTGAAAGGCAAAGAGATGTATTGGGACGTAATGTTTGTGGTATCCTTTAATGAACAAACGCAAATCTATTACCAAGCATTTTTTAGCAAGAATGTTTTACCCGAAAGGTGTTCTTGAGCTCTAGTATGTGCGTTTTAGCTATGCAAAATACCAATGATCATTAAAAGGGGTCACTGTGTTGCTTTCTGTTCCAAACGGTTATTCAACATTGTATGTTTAAACTGATTGATTTGTGTTTAATTAAGTAACTCGTTAATTTACTTACCTCATTAATTTAAGCTTGTAATTACGAACACGTCTGTACCTATTCATAGGTGTGATTACCTAGAAGTATTAACTGCAACAGCCAATGAATGCCACTTAATTCTTTTGAATATATTTAGTTTTTCATGCCAGACCGTAGGATTTCCTTTGGATTTGCTTTTACCTGGAGCTACAAGAATACTGTTGGTACTTATATAAGCATCATTCAAAACCTACGGAAAAAACAAAAATAGAGAACAGAACCATTTGCTCTCTCTCTCTCTCTCTCTCTCTCTCTCTCTCTCTCTCTCTCTCTCTCTCGCTCTCTCTCTCTCTCTCTCTCTCTCTCTCTCTCTCTCTCTCTCTCTCAATCTAACGGAATTGCCACTGTAAATGAGGAAGAAAATAATCTATAATTACTATAGTTTTTCACAATTTGCTATCTTTTCTTTCTCCCTCTAAATCTAATATTAAAAATTTGAGATAGTTTTCGTAAACATAACTGTTTTTATGAAATCTTACAACAGAATAGAAGAGCAGATCTTCCTGTTTCCCCTTAAACATAATTAGAAATATATCAAAGGTCATTATAGAATAAGAAGGATTAAAAATGCAACATTTATTGACATATAGACTTAGATAAAGGGATGATATAGAATTGGGTTTTATTTAGTCCCCCTCGAAAGCCAAGACAGAAACGAAAGAAAACTGTGTTGCGAGTTTTATTTTCTGTAAAATCTATAGAAAATGGCATAAATTATTCATCATTATAGTCAAACGAAAATAAAGTCTTCGCGTTTGTATTCTATCTTACAGTTTCTTTACTTATTAAATTCTGATGGAGCAGGAAAGGCTTCCTCCAATCTCAGTGAACGGTTAATATTACGCAAATTCCTGACGAGTTTGATCAGAAGGAAAGATATTTTATCATCATAATGATATGTTTTCGGAAATTTGGGCTATTTAACGTTTTTAAAATAATTTTTTTGTGTTTATAATTATTTTCAATAAATTTGAATAAAAGTCCTAATATCATGTGGAAGATTTAGTAAAAATTTACATATAAGTAATAGAAAGAGAAATCAGAATTTTTAAAAGAGTCGGATTGAGTTGCTTGGTACTTAAGTGCAGTATCTAAATTCATACACTTAATATTAATGAATACCCTCTTGACTGAAGGGTTGACAAAACATTGAATCTAAAAGTGATTGCTCAGTTTTCTCGCGTATTGGCTAAGTCAAAGATGTTAAATATATTATCTTGATAGAATTTAATGAAAATCCTTATATCATGTGGAAGATTTAGTAAAAATTTACATAAATAGTTATAGAAAAAGAAATCAGAATTTTAAAAAGAGGCGGATCCAGTTGCTTGGATTAAACGTCATTCAGGTTACTATTCATCATTATCAAATATTCTTGATATTATTGAAAACCCTCTTGACTAAAGGGTTGACAAAACATTGATTCTAATAGTGATTGCTCAGTTCTTTCGCGTATTGGCTAAGTCAAAGATGTTAAAATCTTTCCAGAATATATACTCGCATACGATGCTCAAACTCACTACTTTGTGTAATCTATGATTGTAAGAACCATCTAATTGACCCCATAATATGAAGAAATGTAATATATGTTTTATGTACACTATTGTATCAAATAGTTACTTTATACATTGTAATTGTAAACTAAAGGCTTAATGTATCAATATACTGACTATATAGAAAATAAACGTATTTCAATAGAGTAATTTAAAACTCGTGCTAAAATGATTACCTAATATACAGTATAACTACCATTTGAACTTTAAAATTTTGTTATATGAAATAAATGTTAATCAAAGTTAACTGGAAAAAATGTAAATTATCATAGAAAATATCTATAAATGTCAGTGGTTTCTTTAATCACGTGTGAACGAATTAAATCTTGAATGTATTTTTAGAAATTTATCTAGTGAAATATGAAACAGAATAATATTCATCTTTTAGCTAATTCATGAATGAAAACACCTTTAAAATTTCTCTTTTTACATTTGAATTAAATCAATAATTTGATCTCAATGATTTTATCTGTTATTTTCATCTTAATGTATTATTAATGATAAAAATTGAAATATCTTGTTTTGTACGGAAAGTTTTCAGATCAAAATCTGCCCCCCCAAAAAAACATATTCGTTTTTCAATTGTCTGGGTCACTAATACTAGGTTGGCTTCCTGTGAGCTATCAGACAAAATTCTCCCACCATCACCAATCCACAGTTGGCTAGCATGGTGATGAAAACTGTCCAAACCCCAGACATGAATAAGGGTGTGTCTGAGGCCTTTGATCTGCAGTGGAGTAGAAACGGCTGTGTTTTATATATATATATATATATATATATATATATATATATATATATATATATATATATATATATATATATATATATATATATATATATATAGATATATATATAGATATATATAATAATATATATATATATATATATATATATATATATATATATATATATATATATATATATATATATATATATATATATATATATATATATATATATATATATATATATATATATATATGTGTGTGTGTGTGTGTGTGGGTAAGAGTAAGGTTATGAGATGTACGAGAAGGGAAGGTGGTGCAAGGTTGAATGTCATGTTGAATGGAGAGTTACTTGAGGAGGTGGATCAGTTTAAGTACTTGGGGTCTGTTGTTACAACAAATGGTGGAGTGGAAGCAGATGTACGTCAGAGAGTGAATGAAAGTTGCAAAGTGTTGGGGGCAGTTAAGGGAGTAGTAAAAAATAGAGGGTTGGGCATGAATGTAAAGAGAGTTCTATATGAGAAAGTGATTGTACCAACTGTGATGTATGGATCGGAGTTGTGGGGAATGAAAGTGATGGAGAGATAGAAATTGAATGTGTTTGAGATGAAGTGTCTAAGGAGTATGGCTGGTGTATCTCGAGTTGATAGGGTTAGGAACGAAGTGGTGAGGGTGAGAACGGGTGTAAGTAATGAGTTAGCAGCTAGAGTGGATATGAATGTGTTGAGGTGGTTTGGCCATGTTGAGAGAATGGAAAATGGCTGTCTGCTAAAGAAGGTGATGAATGCAAGAGTTGATGGGAGAAGTACAAGAGGAAGGCCAAGGTTTGGGTGGATGGATGGTGTGAAGAAAGCTCTGGGTGATAGGGGGATAGATGTGAGAGAGGCAAGAGAGCGTGCTAGAAATAGGTGACGCAGTTCCGGTATGCCCTGCTGCATCCTCCGGGGCCTTAGATGACCGCGGACGTAGCAGCAGTAGGGGACTCAGCAGTATGAAGCTTCATCTGTGGTGGATATGTGGGAGGTTGGGCTGTGGCACCCTAGCAGTACCAGCTGTACTCGGCTGAGTCCCTGGTTAGGCTGGAGGAATGTAGAGTAGAGGTCCCCTTTTTTGTTTTGTTTCTTGTTGATGTCGGCTACCCCTCAAAATTGGGGGAAGTGCCTTTGGTATATATATATATATATATATATATATATATATATATATATATATATATATATATATATATATATGCCCCCTGTGGCCACGGGGGCATATAAAAATTAGAATAGCAGCAA
>NC_090749.1:1999834-2001982 GCF_036898095.1 Palaemon carinicauda
CTTACCACACATATTTTCTACCTAAGTATCAATCTATCACCCTTTCCAGTTGTATAGGATCATTCACATGAATGGAACATGGGACGTGTGCTGCCATCTTTTGACAAGAAGTAGGAACACTCAGATTCTATCAAAGTTTGATGTTACTAGAACATAATTTTATAGTTTTTTATTATAATTAATGTATCAAAAATTTATAATTCCAACATTACTATTTTACTACACATTTTTCGGATCCAAATTAGGCCAATTGTGTGTAAAATACACATATGTAACCCTGGATAGGTACGGTGGGTCGTACGCGACCCCGAGCGTAAAAAAAAACAGGTTTTTCTCACGTGACTCACCCCGTGACTGAATTTGTGGGTGATCCACCTGCAGGAGGTGTCTCCCCTACACGCTCTAGTAGTGTCCAGATGTGCATTGATGTAGCTGTACTCCTTCCCCGATTTATGAGACGCATCGGGGTCGAGTGCGACCGAGTTTACCCTTCTAAGGTAATTTGCATAATTATCAAAGTTATTACGTATTATGAAATTGTCGTAGAATGGTGCAACTTGTATAGGTTATCAGTTGTGGAAAGTCTTGGTGGATTGTTTGGCTACCATGTGCATGATTTTTTTTTTAGTTAAAATGTCGTTCATCACCACGAGGACCATTTTACCGCGAGTGCCCCTTTTTCATTTTTTTTCATTTTTTTGCCAAGTCATTTTTCCGTAAGATATTGCCAAATAGTGTCGTAAAACTTTTGCTTGTTTAGTGTTGGAAAGTGTGTCTAGATGATCTGGCTACCCATGCGTGACTTTGTTTTTGTCAGATACGACGTAGTTATTGGTACATTGGGTATTTAACTGTGTTTGCCAATTTATGTTTTTTTTCAATATTTGTAAAAAATTTTACGTAGTAAGGAATTGCCGTATATTATTGATTTTTTTTTCATGTTCATGTGTTAGAAAGTGTGCCTTGATGGTTGGGCTAACACGTGCATGTCTTTTTTTTTATCTGAGATGCCGTATATTAGAATGTTGGGCATTTTACCGCGAGTGCCCCTTTTTCATTTTTTTTCATTTTTTTGCCAAGTCATTTTTCCGTAAGATATTGCCAAATAGTGTCGTAAAACTTTTGCTTTTTTAGTGTTGGAAAGTGTGTCTAGATGATCTGGCTACCCATGCGTGACTTTGTTTTTGTCAGATACGACGTAGTTATTGGTATATTGGGTATTTAACTGCGGTTGCCAATTTCTGTTTTTTTTCAATATTTGTAAAAATTTACTACGTAGTAAGGAATTGCCGTATATTATTGATTTTTTTTTCATGTTTATATGTTAGAAAGTGTGCCTTGATGGTTGGGCTAACACGTGCATATCTTTTTTTAACCCTGGATAGGTACGGTCCTCGGACACCCCTTTAAGGGTATACTCGGACGCAAACGACCCCGACGCCAAAAAAAATTCTTGAAAAATCAGTTTTTGCAGTAACCTCCTTTTTTCTTTTGCCAAAAAAAACTTCAATGAATGCTTAAAACAACTGTAAAGATAAATACTACTCATCTGCAGAAAAACTATTTATTATAAATATTTTAAAAAATTAAGTAGAAAAAAAAACTGACATAAAAATTCATAAAAAAAAAGTTTATACATATATACACAAATCCTTTTAGGAATTGATTCTTGAATGTTTAGGACACATCTTGATGTATTTTGGATGAAGTCAGACACATGGAGGTGAAGATCTGAAATGAGAAAAAAAGGGTAACTTTTTTTGGCCAAAAAAAATTGTCCAAATTTCATGAATTTGTTTGGGTACCCAAATGAAATAGGAAGTGGCTAATTTTTTTAGGGAATAAACATATGTTATCCTAAAATAGAAATATGTAAAAAAATCTTCATTATTTTGTAAATTACATTTATATCAGGGGCCATATCTAAAGGTAATTTTTTGAGTACTTGGAAATTTCGTAAAAAAATACATATATTTAATATATAATATGATATTTATGCAGGTAAAAATATACCAAAATATCACAAATTCTATAGGGAACAAGAATATATATAGATAGGGCAGCTTACGCTTCGGATATGTCCACAAAATGGCCGCCAACCACACTGACTCAGACTTCCTAATCTGCCACTTGAAATGTAGGAAGGGT